>NW_015150695.1:754782-759100 GCF_000732505.1 Cyprinodon variegatus
ATTCAGCTGTGTTGAAGCAGGGATGCATCTAAAATCTGTAGGACAGTAGATCTTGAGGACCAAGGTTGGAGACCACTGTTTTAGAGTCTCTATATTCCAGTTAACGATTAATCAATTACTAAATTAGTTGATGATTATTTCAATAATCGATTTATCATAACCGTTTCAGCCCCAATATAAGATCAGTCAGAGATGAAAATGTAAGCTAAAAAAAGGACAACATATTTTGCAACATCTGGTTAACTTTCTCTAAAGCAGGCATCCCCAAACTCAGTCCTCAAGGCCCGCTGTCCTGCAGGTTTTAGAGGTTTCCTTGCTCCAGCACAGCCGATTTTAATTCAAAGTTGATTAACAGGCTTTTGGTCTACTGCAAACATTATAATCAGCTGTGCTAAAGCAGGGAAACCTCTAAAACCTGCAGGACAGTGGGCCTTGAGGACCGAGTTTGGGAATGCTGCTCTAAAGGATGGAAACTCGTTTAATTTGATTTTCCTTCATTTAAAAGGTTTGCTCAGAATTTACATGACCGTTACTATATAAACTCTGCTGATCAGTATGGATTAATTGTAATAAATGGCAAATATTATAAGCGTGAATGTGCACTTAAGAGGGGGCCAACACACTGCAAGAGAGTCTCATTTTGGCATGACACCTGAGTTGCAAAAACTGTTCACTATGAGACTTTACTGAAGATGAGTCTACATTTCAAAATGCATATCAGGTATTTTGTGTTTTGTTTTTTTTATTTTTACTTTAGACTATTTAGCATTAGTTTTAATAGCATGATATTTCTGCTCACATTTATCATACCATCAGAATTGCATACCCGCCCATGCCAAACCGGAACATAAAAGCTCCAGGATAAAACATGGCAGCGTTGCGTTAGGCTGTGGAGATTTTTTGTTGTTTATTTTAGCAGGGAAACTGGTCAGCATTTGATTAAGATGTGCTAAACGGGTAGCAACTTACCCTAAAGGACTTCCAGCTGGGTGTTTTAGCAAAGTACTGACAACGCACCAAACTTTTTCGATTTTATTTGTAACACAACTAATTGAAAACTAGGGCCAATGTCCTATCTGCTTAGCAATTCTGCACTACTCCCTGTCTGTGCTGCTCCACCAGATAAAACCCAAAATAAAATACAAATGCAGTTTGTTGTTTTTAAACAACACAATCTAAATAATTTCTTTTTTTAATGAATACTTTTTATGGCACTGCTTATGCATATAAAAAAAATCCAACACATATAAAAACCACAGAACTTACTCTCTTGAAGACCAGGCACCAGCTTGTAGACAATGTCTTGCATCACTCGATCCAACTTAAGGTTAAGTAAGGGTTGGGTTTCATGAATCTTAATGTTGCACATGGGACAATACTTGCTGGTTTGCAAGTATTTTACAATGCAACTTTTACAGACTGTAAAAACAAAATAAAAAATAAAAATAAATAAATGATACTGAAAGCATGCAAGTAAACATGTTATAATGAAATTATAGACAGGGATAAAAAATTAAACTTCATAAACTTACAAGTATGCAAACACTCTGTAATCGTTGTGGCGTCTATGAAATAGCCAGCGCAGAGGTAGCAGACAATGTGTTCATTCAGGTCTTTGATCTTTAACTTCACTTCCTCCTAGAAACACAAGGATGAGCAAATTACAGATATTTGGTTTAAAAATATTCACTCAATGTTTCACTATAAAAAGCAGCAGCAAAGAAACTAATTACTGTTTTATTATTTCCTTTTTTTCCTGTTCTGCCATTATTCAAACCACAGCAGAAGCAGAAGTTTCAACTTTACAAAGAATGCTAAGGGTTAGTTATGAAAACATTGCCAACATAAATACAGTCATTTTTGTTTACCATTGAAAGAGACAAAAAAAATAAAGACTAGGAGCATGCCAGAGAACACAATCGCCTCAACCTATAATGCAAAAGGCCAGGAAGTACTTGGTGCCTTCAAACTGTAACCAGAACTGTCCGAAAGTTTGACGTATGGGAAGAAAAACGTTTCCCCAAATGTGCCTTTTCCTTTTTACATTTAATAAAAGTTATCTTAATAAATGGTTGCCTGAACCTTCACAGCTTCTCTCTCTACTTTTTAAGTCTCTTTCCAAAGTTTCTGCCTTGATCACAAGTGCAGGCCTGGCATTGGGCACATAGAATTGATTGGAACCACTTCAAACCTTTCAATTCAATCTAAATGCCCCTCCTTTATTTTGATGCCCAGGCTGCCGACTGCAATAAAAAGTCAGTGAGTAGCAGCGAAGAAGAATGAGCAGAAGTGTGTGTGAAACCATCCCTGTCTGGCAGCATTCAATGGTGTGATCGACAAACTCGGAACGAAAGCCTCTTCTTTGAGCAACTGCACCAGTGTTGTGCAAAGTTAGGTTCCCTGATTGATTAGATTTCCCTTGTAACCATAGCTCACATTAAGGCGAGAGACCAGAGGCCCTTTTTTTTCCTTTTACATTACACTTTAACAGATATTCAGCTTGTTGCCTATGTGTTATTGATAGAACGAAAATCGCCTCAATACGGATATTCCAGACTTATGAGTCGTTTTAAACTCAAATTGTTTTTGAGTTGTTTTAAAATAAGAAATCTCCATGTAAAAGTGTAAGCCAGTGAAAAGAGAATTTCTACTAGAGTTCATAGGTTTGTTTCTAAATTGGTTGAAAATAATTCACAGCAAGGTTTAAACACAGTTAAAAGTCCAAGGAGTTAAAATTCACAAACATGTTCAGATTTTATCCAGACAGAACTCAATTAAATCCAGCTCAATTAAAACATGTAAGATTATTCCTCTTAAAAGAAGCAGCATTAAGAATCACTAAGAATTTGTTCTTCTACTTGATGTCAGCATTTCCTCTCATTCTGATCCACTCAAAAAATATCCACATTTAATATATCATGCTGGGCTGATAAGGATTAGAGCATCTGAATCAGTTCTCCCCTGTTCTCCGTGTTTTACAGGTGTGCCTAATCCTGAACACCTCATAGAAAAGGACTATATTTTCTCAGAATATCCTCAGTTCATCGGAAAACGTATAACCTTTTCATCCAGATAAGCTGTGAAGAAACTGAAAGTTAAGACTTTTTCAAGAAAAAAAGCTGTGCTCTAAAGGTGGGAATTTAATTTGGACTGATGGGATTTTTGAGCTAGATGACAAACGTATTTTCTGTAGTCCTACTTTACTCAACTTTGGGGTTTAGGTCTAAATAGTGTCTTTCAAGGTTCATATTCGCCTCCTTTTGAAGATCTGGTCCCATCAATATACCCATCATTAGTGCCCTGGTCATGGGTCAGTTTGCCAGTCCTTTACAGACATGTTTTTGGACAGGGGCGGAGCTAGATAGGGGCCATAGCCATCCTAAGCCAATCATTGGCCATCCCTGTGGCCACCCCTACCACTTTTTTCCTCTAATACAGACAGTGGCAACAGTACAACTCTCAAGTGGAATATTCAAACCATTTTAATTTTTCATATTGACATTTACTTGACATCAAAGACACTGGTTAATTCTGCACAAAATATACGGAAATTAAAGGTAAGAACATAATTCATGCTCTTTTCAGAACTAGATTGTGTTATATGGGGTATGGGCTGGTTATACTCCTGCAGCAGTGTGTCCCAGTGAGCTTGATGCAGACATTTTTGATTTATGCCCAGTATTGAAGCGTGGTCTGCGCTATAAGCTGTGGGTCTAGATACGGAGGTGGAGAGGAAGTGGGGGCAAGTTTGTCCGACAACGGAGGAACACAGGAGCCAAAAAGAGCGGAGATCCAGGTGGAAAAATCCTCCCAGTGTTCTCGCACACCTCGCTCTTCTAGCTGGTCAAACTTGACGAGTTGTTTTCATAAAAACAAAACAAGCCGGTCTCCTGTCTGTGGCACTGTCTTCGGTCACCTACAATTTGGGAGAGGTGCAGCGGAGTGTCTGCGGAGGGGGCGGAGCATCTTTTTGTTCACTGCGACACCTACGCAGACGGCCTAGTTTCGAAGTATGAATCAGTCTGTAGCGAGAAAATTATGTGTCTCTGCAAGTCATCTAGGAGTCTTCAGTGAAATCATAGATAACTATTTTAATAAAAACATATTAAATAATCAATTTATGTAAATAATAGGGGTGGAACGGTTCACAAAATCCACGGTTCGATTCGATTCACGGTTTCGTGGTCACGGTTTTCGGTTCGGTATATGTTGATTATTTCACCCAAAATCCCATAAAAATTAATGAAAAAATAAAAAAAAAATAAATGGATTGTAATTATTTTTAATTATCCGCGGAAACCCTGGATCATTTCCGTAT
>NW_015150695.1:759318-760232 GCF_000732505.1 Cyprinodon variegatus
CTTTGCTTTGAGCAGGCAGGTTTTAGCATAAACAAAACGTGTTGCACAATGCTTGCACAGTGTTGCACTTTTATCCACAGCTTTCTTTCCGCCGTCATCGTAGGTCACTCTAAATGCAAAGTGGTCCCATACAGCAGACCTATAAAGTGCTGCTGGCGCGTCTTCCAACTCCTGTTCTTTCCCACTCGCTATACCCACACAATTCTCCATAACAACAGATTTTTTTTCTGCTACACTCTTCTTCTTCTTGTTTACTACTGGTGGTTGGCTTTGGTCGCAGTACCGCCACCTTCTACTCTGGAGTGTAAACGCGTCGCCTATGAGAAAAAGGAGCAGTGCATGAACTGAACGCAACACACGCGAACCGAACCAAGACAGTCAAACCAAACGGTTCGGACGGTTTTCATAAACCGTCCCATCCCTAGTAAATAAGTAATAACAATGGAAAAGATGTGTATCCACTTTAAATGCGTCTATTTGTTAGCAATTTATGGAGCCCCCTGGATGTCAGGGTAAAAAAAAGGTGGTGGAAAAAAAGGTGGTGGAAATCCGTGGGCATGGATTGATACTCTGAGCGCACAGTTTTCCAATCCGTGCGCGCAGATTAAGAAACTGTGCTCTCGGTTTATTGATCCATGCGCTGGGATCATTAAACTGTGTGTCCTGCTTTGAATTCCGTGCGCACACAGCTGCTCCGGAACCTTCAGAGTTCGATGCATGGGTCGCACCTACAAGGTAAGCTTATTACATTAATATATATATATATATATATATATATATATATAAAAACTTAGCGCAGTGCAATGATTTAATGAGTATGCTTTAGAGCTTCAACTCTCATCAAACTCTGAAGGCTCCGGAGCAGCTGTGTGCGCACAGAATGCAAAGCAGGGCACACAGTTTAATGATCCCAG
>NW_015150695.1:761136-762808 GCF_000732505.1 Cyprinodon variegatus
ACTCGGGCTGAGGCTGATGATGTGTCACGAGTACACGAGAACGCTCAAGAACGCATATTGAGAAACGCCCTTTATTTAGAAAATATTGATGTTTTGCTCATTAATTTCCTGTTGGAACAGTGTAGATTGACCCTGAGGTTCTGTCGCCTATCCACTTTCGGCCACCTCTCAACATACATTGGTAATTGCCTGGCCACCCTTATAAAAATGTTCTGGCTACGCCTCTGTTTTTGGATGATGGGATGAGGAGAGAAGCCACATTTCCACAGGAAGAACTGGCAAACTCCACACAGAAAGTGATTCAAACCCTGCACCTACTTACTGTTTCAAAGCGCTAAATGATATCCTAAAAGCTTCATCAGGTCCTGTATGAGCCTTCTGATGATCCAGTAGTTTAATCCATGTGTGTTGGACCAGGGGAACATCTAAAATATAGGCTGCTGTTGGCTGGATGTGATCTATTCCCAAACTGTTAAGCCTCAAACAAAGTTTTTTGTTTCTTTGTGTTTTTAAACAGTAGAGCTGCTGCAGAGGAGTCACAGCAAACAGACTCTAACTGAAAGGTCAAAACATTGTCCTTTCTTTTAGGCTTTCAGCGCTGGACATCAAGTAACACGGAGGAGGAGCAACCGAGCTCACCATGACCTCTGAGATCCAGCTGAAAAGGGAAAATGGGTTCAAACCAGAAACTGAGTTTAACATGAAAAGTCGAGAGCCGTTTGCGAGGACTGAATAAAGGCTATTCTCAAACTACAGAGCAAAGAGCGAAGCAGTAGCAACTGGACGCGGACCGCCGTTACTTCAAATCGAATGAGAGCCATCGGAGCGCAGCGACGGTTGCCGCCAGTTTACTCTCACCCGCAAACCAAAAAGTTTAATTCCTACTACAGCAAAGAAAGCTTTGAATGAAATGTTGGATTTAAACACTTGGTTGGGAGCTTTGATGCACGTTGCTCCGCGGAACAACACAGTTAGACCCCCCGTCGTATACGCATGCTCGAGCATCACTCTCAGTCTCTCTCCATCAGCGCAGCGCAGACAACCATCCCCCGTTAGAACGCCTCATTAACGGCCACTTCTGGCTCTCTGGAGCTCAGGACGTTTTCCTTGGTTGGGAAAGAACATAAACCTCACAGCGGCTCACCTCGTTTCGCAGTGGGTCCAGTTTATAGACGGACTGGAGCTGATTTCGGAGCCGCATCGCTATGGCCATTGGACCTTGCTCCGCCATCTTTGGGAAATATGCTGATTTCCGGGTAAACCGGATGTGGAATCTTTTATAAATCGAGGCGGGTAATCAAGAAAATAAAAGCCTGGTACAAACGCACACACAGCCCCATGTTTACTGCTGCTCTCTACTCGGATTGAATGTGTGGTCCCTCTTTCCATTGCGAGTTAATTAACTAAATAAAGAACAAGCTTGGCTTTCCAAAAACAGACAAAAAAAAAAAAAAAAAAACAGCTATTGTTTATCTTAAAGTACTGTTTGTTGGTACAAAAGCTTACTTTATATCTGCTGAAACTTTACAGCAAGGGATACATACATTTATGTAGATAGATAGATTAGTGAAAGCTCCTCTAATGAAGGACAGACAGACAGACAGACAGACAGACAGACAGACAGACAGACAGACAGACAGACAGACAGACAGATAGATAGATAGATAGATAG
>NW_015150695.1:763260-781690 GCF_000732505.1 Cyprinodon variegatus
ACCAGACAGGATACTGTAAAAAAAAAAAAAAAAAAAAAAAGAAAATGGAAATGTCTTAAGAGATGTACTGAACATACTGAACAAAATTTCATTTTGTATACACTCTGTGTACCAGAGTGTACCATAAAGTCTGTCTAAGTCTAAGTCTAGAGAGATAGATAGATAGATAAAGACATATAAAGATGTAGACAAAAAAATATGTTCGAACAGTAAATATATTTATATGTTTATATTACTATTTTTATGTATTTATTAATGTTTTTCAAGGCTGCACTTTAAAAAAATAAATTGTCTAGAGCTGTTTTAAACAAAATTTCTTTTTGCTTGCACTACAAAAGGGTTCACAGTTTAAGCGGGCTTTCAGTGTCGTTGTGTCCTTGGGTAAGACGCTTCACCCCTATTGTCTGCTGATGGTGGTCAGAGGGTCCAGTGGCGCCAGTGTACAGCAGCCTCTCCTCGCTTCTGTCAGTGAGCCCCAGGGCAGCTGTGGCTACAATGTAGTTTGCCACCATCAATGTGTGCGTGAATGACTGAATGTAGAGTAGAGCGCTTTGTTCAAGTCTCCTGACTTGAAAAAGCGCTATATAAGTACAGGCCATTTACCATTCACAATTCATTGATTTAATTTACTTATTATAATAGGCAATTACAGTCCAACTTGACTCAGCAAAAACTCCTGTGACACAATTTTAGATAAATGGTATAATCAGGGGCAGTTCTAACTACTGCAAGGCCCTGAGCACAAAAACCTCATGATTTCCCCACCTAAAAATTAACAATGCTAGAATATTTGACAGTTTGTTTCTCTTTATTTACTAAGTAAAGAAGAAATAAAATAACTTCCAAGTTAACTAGGACAACAGATTTTAAGAGGGACAAAAATGAGGAAACTTAAATGCATTATGTTATCCACCATTTGCATCTAATATTTCTCCCTCTCCTCTTTTTGAACACCGAACATAGGAAAATTTATGTTTCATCATGTCTTTGTTGCTTTTGCAGGAATAACCTTTAGAATAAAATAGAAAAGAATTCAACTTTATAGTCATTACACTGTCACAAGTACAAAGCAATGAAATTTGCATCTATCCAAACTACTCATTTTGCATTAAACCAAAAGCTATTGTTGGCGTTTGGTAATGGCTAACTGCACAGGAAATCAACTTTTTATTGATTTTTGCTGTATTTGTTCATTTGTTTTTGTTTTTTTGTCTTGTTTGGAAAAAGAGTATTCAACTATGCAATACCAATACTATCATAATCAATTTTTTTGCCAAGAAGGTTTGCACTTAGAAGAAATTTGACTTGTATTGATGGTGTAGGCAAAATAGATGTGTATACAGAATACATAATCTATAGCTATATACAGTAAAAAACCTACAATATTCTATATGCAATTTATAGTACATAGCTATATACTATATACACAGTAGACAGTACACTGTGCGTTAATGTAGCGCAGAAGGTCTGGAGCTGCTACGTTGATGTAGCTTGTAGGTCCTGAGTGAGGAGGGAGAGAGGCAGTGTCACAGAGGCCTCTAGGCCTTCTTGATAAGGCTGTTAGCGGATGGAAAGAAACTGTTCTTGTGGTGGGAGGTTTTGGTCCTGATGGGCCGCAGCCTCCTGCCAGAGGGAAGTGACTGAAATAGTTTGTGGCTGGGGTATCAGTGAGGGATCAGTAACACACTTTCCTGCATGCCTCATAGTCCTGCAGGCCTACAAATCCATGAGAGATGGAAGATTGCAGCCAATCCCTTTCCATGCAGACTGGATGACACTCTGCAGTCTGCCATTGTCCTTGGTGGTGGCACCAGCGTAGCAGATGATGATGGAGGAGGTGAGGATGGACTCATTGATGGAGGAGTAGATGTGTACCATCATTGTTCTTAGCAGAGTAAATTTTTTCAGCTGCCGCAGGAAGTACATCCTCTGCTAGGCTTTCTTGGTAAGGGAGTTGATGTTCAGCTCCCACTTTAGGTCCTGTGAGATGATAGTACCCAGGAAGACTCCACAATGACAATTTTGGAGTCACAGAGGGTGATGGGGACAGCTGGTGCTGAGTTCTTCCTGAAGTCCACAACCATCTCCAGTGTTTTTAGAGCGTTGAGATCCAGGTTGTTCTCCCTGCACCAGGTCACCAGATGGTCAACCTCCCACCTGTAGGCGGACTCATCAACATCGGAGATAAAGGAGACACATGATAATTCACTCAGTTGCCATTTTATTATCCTTCAAATATACAGTAGCAGCCCTTCCAGGTCGATGTTCTCCCCTGTTCTGGTTTGACACATGTTCTTATCACTAACTGAAACCCTGCAGAAAAGGTGTTAAGGTTGCCAGAGCACAGTTAATCGAAACAATTAGACACAATAATCACAGAAAGTAGGAGAAGACAATAAAATGTTATGAACAAACCCTGAAAAAAAGGCTGAAAAGGATTATGAATGAACACTTTTATAAGTAAGTAAATCTAAATTCAGCAGTCATAAATCAATTAATCAATAGAATATTGATTTATTCAATCTTCTATTGATAAATCTTCATATGTTAGCAATTTAGATTTCTTTAATTAAATATTGATTACATTTAATTAAAGAAATCTGCACCGCTAACATGTGAAGATTTAAATCATGAGCACCAAAAAACAAAAAAACACAAATATCCACCACTTCTGACAGTAAAAGAGCTGAATCTTGTATCTGAGATCTGATTGTTTCACATTTGTTTATTTGGCTCTCAGACTGCAGGGTTTTTGTCAATACCTGCAGGATTTATAAGCAGAATAGGATGAACGTCTTATAGTTATCATAAACCTTTTATGAAACCAGTACCAAGTTTTTATTCTGTTTTCTGTCAGGCAGAAAACCTGTATTTATTTTCACTTAATTTTATTTACGTTTTTGCAACTTACACAGACATATACATACAAGCCTAAATTCTCACCATGTATTAGAGTTAGTGACTTGATGCGCTGCATTACATGTTTCCTCCCATTTGTCTTGCTGTAGATCTATATTCATTTCACTTTCCCATTTTTCTTTGGTCTGTAGAGTTTTGTTAGGATCCATATCTATAAATAACTTGTATAAATGGCTAATAATTTTCTTATTCCTGTGCTTTTAAGACAAAATAGACTTTCAAATTTTATAAAGCGAATGGCTAAAGTAGGTTAGGTAACCAAAGATATAAATATTTATGATATAATATTTTAACTACATAAATGAACAATATTTGTATATATTGTAAGCTTTGTATAGATTTCAGGCTTCTTTTTATATGAATATCAGATAAATCTAAATAATCTGAATTTCATATTTGTCTCACCTCTCTATAGAAACTAGATACTATTTCCAGTCACAAAATACATATAGCAAATACATAAAACCAAAACACAAGCATAAAACATGCGAAAAAATAAAATCAAAGTACAATATATTCTTCTAAGTTTTGCATGTTTTTAAACTCAAGCGTCTTAAACCTGAAGTGGTTCTCCTTTCCTGACAACTGAGGGCGCTAAAGTCACACACTACTTTGTCCTTTTGTTCTCGAGGCCTATTCTTGCCACAAAAAATTTACAAAATGCATCTTGTATTATCATAATTTATGAAAGCCTTTTAAATTAGATGCAATTAAACAGGTGTGACTAATGTGAAAATAAAAGTTTTTTAGAATTGCATTTTAAATAAAAATTTTCAAACAATATTTTGTTTTACTGAATTATCAGTCATTTTTTTGTATTACTTTTTCAGGTTTGTATTATTTGAATGACTAGTTATTTGAATTACTACTGTGAATTTATAATATTATGTAATGGGAGGATATGTAAACTTTCAAGCACAACTGTTTGTGTAACTAGAAAAGACTTTTACGCGTAAAATAGGGGTGAAGGTTGTGCCAAGCCTGATTGAATCCCGAAAACAGAAAACTCACAGAACATGGTAGATTAGACCAGTGGTGGGCAAAGCACTCAATTCTAGTACTTTAGTTGCAGTATTTTTACTCATAGCCAAATCTTACTCAATTATTAGTAAAAGATACTCGGTCAAACATCTATTCAAAAGCCCTGAAGTACTGACTTTTGAAAATACTTAAGTTTTCAAAAGTATATGCATTTAAAAGTACTTACGTTTTTACATTTGCTAATATCAGGATCTTTCTGTATGATTTTCAGAGTAATTTTACAGAACCTTGTAACTTTCAGGAATTAATTGAAGTATTGATGCGTGGAACCGCTCTGCTACAAATTCTACACCACCTGTAAAGAGATGCAGCCTAAACATGCCCAAAAAATAAGGAGAGCTATTTACATTATTATTTATTATAAAAAAAAAAGAAAAAGAAAACAAGACTGTCTTGATTCTCCTCACACTTTCGCTATGGACTGGAGGTTTAAGATCTCATCCTCATGATTTGAGATCTCATCCTACTGAACAACTTTGTCATATGGCATCAACTCACGCCTTAAAAAAATTTATAAACCATAAATAAGATTTGCCCTGACTTTCTCACATTTATGGAATATCATGCAAATCTTTAAGGTAGTGGTGTCCAAATTCAGTCCTAAGGACTTCTGTCTTGCATGTTGAAATCACATTTCAGGAGAGAAAAACTGCAACAGCAGATTACAAAGCTAAGCTGAGCCAAAAGCAAGAAGTAAATAGCAGCTTCCAAAAAATGTAGTGGAGTGAAAATTATATGTACCCCTCAAAGAATTACCTGGGTAAAAAATACTTAGGACTATGTTACAGCATCATCAAGGTACCGTAATCAGGGGATATCACATTCCCACAACAGCTTGTTAAATTATATCAGTCACTTTAAAGTATATCTTAATACATTCTGAACAGAAAATAATGTTTGATTAATAAATCAAATTATATTGATGCATGAAAGCACATCAATATGCTTAAAGTACAACAAACTAAATAAAAAAAAAAACTGATGTTCTCATTGTGCTTTTGAAAACCAATATCAGCTAAATTAGTTTGGAAAAATTCAATGTCATGAATGAAAAAAAAGAAAGAGCTAAAGAGAGTTGAATTGGCTTTGCTTGTCTGATCTCTGTAGCGGTAACCCTTTTATTCAGAGGAGCACTTCTAGCTGAAGTGTTTGAACCCCCAGAAAGTTTTGGGGGGTGTGGGTGGAATGACTGAGTACTTTCCTACCTTCCCTAAAGAATGACCACCAAGAGTCTCTTGAGAAAAGAACTGAACCATCGTCTCAGTGACCATCAACAACAGCAGAGACTGTGGTTGTTCTGGGCGGCTTTCAGACATAAATGTGTTTGAAATTGCGTCAAAATGAAGCAGAAGGCTAAAATGAGTAACCAATGCCTTCTTACACTGTGGTCTTAAATAGTTGTTGGACATGTGATATAGGATTGTACTAAAACATTGGCAGGATTCAGTTTAGTTTTTCCAATAATTACATGTCATTATTTTCTGACAAGGACAGTCAGAAGAAGCTTTGTGGAAAACAATATATTTGAATGGTGAATTAAGTCTATGCTTGGGTTTTGGCTGAGCTGCAGTTGAATTAGTGCCTGCCCTGTTTCAACAGGTCTTCTTATTGGTATTATATGTGGAGGTCCCCCCTGATCCCTCCCAGAGGGCTTCCAACCTGTGGACCACCCAAAAGCTGCAGTCCCAGAACAACGACTCGCCTCTCATTCATCCTTTTGTAATTTCCCTGAGTTACGGAATGACTGACAAGTCTGTCTTATTCCCAACCATCCCAGTGACTCTGCAGCAGCCGGCAAAGAATTCCAGTCGAAATCTGAACCTTTCCAGAGACACATAATTAGAAATAGAGAAAACTGAAAGTTTAACACCCCTTATTGACTATTTTGTTTTCAGGAACGAGTTGTATCACTCTGCACAAAGGGGTTTTATTCTCAGGAAGAAATTTCTGTACAGGCTCCAAATCAGAGTCAGTCAATGTAAACTGATCGACAGAGGAGACAGAAGCAATAAATTTTGGTTCATAGCGGCCTTTTGGTGTACGAGGAACTGTTGTGATCAGTCTCGCTTCACTGAGCCTTGACAGTCAGGCCTTGTGTCCTGCTGCTGTCTGCCATTTCCTCTTGCTATGTAACATCTTATCTGCTGGGTCTGTGAGGTCACTGCTTATCTGATTGACAGAACTTTGACTTCACACAATATCCAAATAACCGGAGGGCCTGGAGGATCACAGCAGCCAGGAGAGTGGGAACAAGCAGTGAGAGGGGGAGCTAATAAGGCAAAAAAAGAGGGGGGACACAGATAACCCCTATCCTTTAAATTTGGTTCTTTACATCACATCAAAATGATAGATCACACATTTACAATTTTGTAGAGCGACAGTTCTTTCCCCTCATCCTTCAATTTATTTGATAGACCAAACAGCTGCCAAGACAGCAGAAAAAGGAATCAGATGCTTTTCAGTCAGTGAATAATGAGGCAGAAAAAGCCCAATGTAAACTTGTTTGCTACGTCTAAGTTGGATGTAAGTTATTAGTCTGCCTAATTACACCAAGTTTAAGAAAAATATGTCAACATGTACTAATTCAGATAGGCTGCAGAGTAGATAGAGACCCCATTTACCCCTCTGTCCTGGAAACCCTGTGCAAAAACTACCCTGCAATAGGAATCTACATTTTGCCATGCCAAAAGGAGGCCCCCGTTCTTCCTCCCTCTTCTTGCTCTCATGGAGGGGTGGGCTGCAGCTTTTGTCTCCTTTGCTCCACCAATTGGCCACCAAGTGGCAAGCAAATGACGAGAGCCCCTCTGGAACAGCTCCAGAGGAGTACAGCTTGTGCTGTTTGATAGGCAGGCATAATGGATGATGTAGTGCAAGTTCCTAGGCCTCTCCCTGATACAAAATTTTCACTATCACAATCTGAATTACATCTAATGCAACAAAAATTCACAGAGATTTGCCTCAGTAAAGAAATACTGCCAAGCTGTGCATGCACCAAGTGGGCCATTTGGTCCAAGAGACACAAATGTAAAACAAAAGAAGTACATCTACTTTTATTGACAAAAAAGCACTTGTATATAGATACTAAATTGATTAAAAATCTTTTTTTAATAAATACATTTATTGGACCTATTTGTTATATTAGTTGTATATAAGATGTTTTTACTAAGTTTTAGAAATTAGGTGTGAAATGAAAAATAATTTCTAAATACCGCAAACAATAGCTTCTTCTTTATTACTTCCAAGTGTGGATTTTATTTTTAAGTTTTCAGATTTTTTTTTAAACTTTTTATATAATTAATGTTCCCATAGTAACTAGAGGTTTCAGTGACTGTGAAAACTTTCTGATTATATTTTAAGACTGATTGTACTCTTACCTGTACTTAATTAGGTTTTCCTTCCACTTATAAAACTGGTAAAAAAGCAAAGTTGAAGTAAAATATGGAATTCATTGTGTCTGTCTCTCCCAGACACTCACATCAAAACACCCCCACACTGAGATAAGATGATTTCTCGCTTGTATTCATAAAGCGTACACTCATAATAACAAGTAAATTGTGTAATTTACGGATAAGGGCATGCAGCATGCGGGAGAATTTCAGTGGCTTTTGTGAAGACTTTGGACTTTCTTGATTGTTCATCTCTCATGTGATGTGATTCAAATATTACAGTGATATCCAAGCCCATTCATGCAGGACCCTCTTGATCTCTCTTTGAAATTTAAAGCTTTTGGGCACACTTGTTCCTCATGTCTACTACTATATTTGCCCGGTCCCCTGTTATCACAGACCCATCTTATCTTCACGGGCATTTAAGAGAATAAGGGTGCAGGAATAACAAACGGAGCACAGAGGAAGTGGGATCTAAATCCCCAAGAAGGATGCAGGCTGGGAGTATTTTGCCATTTAAAACCCTTCACGTTGGGTTTAGGCCTGGCATACTGTATTGTCATATTTGTATTTGGCAGATAAACAATTTAAGAATGCTTAAAAGACAGGATTAATTTATTTTTACATTTTCTTTGCTTTTTAGTGCTCCTCTAAATTCAGTGGGAGCTTCTGGAGTCTGCGACTACAGTACTCGATGGCTGGTACTCTGCAACTTTTGTATTTGTTCTTGGTCCACACATTATCTGTCTGCTTCTGTCTCCTTGAACCCCAGTCGGTCTCAGCAGATGGCCGCTGACACCGAGCATGGTTCTGGTTCTGCTGGAGGTTTCTTCCTGTTAAAAAATAGTTTTTCATCTCCACTTTTGCTACAAGCATTCTTGGTGTGAGGCATTGCATTCGAGTCAATGAGTTGCTGCAATCAACTGGTTTTCCTTATATCAAAACTTTGAATCATTTGATTGTATGATCTGGTTGAATTGTAAAGTGTCTTGAGATGACATGTGTTGTAATTTAGAAATATATAAATAAACTGAATTGAATTGAATCTACATCAAATAGCTGAATGACCTCTTCAACATGTAGCCAGTTTCTCCAGAGTCCACCCAATCATCTACTAAGTTAATTAAGATGGGTTGAACCAAGGACAAGTCTAAAAGTTGTAGGCTACTGGCCCCCAGGAACTGGAATTGCCCACTGATGAATTTATGACACCATAATGACCAGAAACAAAAAGCATAAAACAAGATGTACAGAACTAAAACTTAGCACTGTCCTTTAAGTCAGTTAATAATAATGGGAACACAAGTGCCCAGGCCAGATATTGTCCACCAGCTGGGTCATATGGTGCCCAACATCAACACCCACACTTGCAGCAGAGAGACCCATGTCAAGGGTCCCAATGGAGTTTTTTCTAGGTGAGCCAACATTAAAGTATTTAAGCATTTAAGTATATTGCTGTCATGTTCATGAATGATGACAGGAGAGAGGGGGAAACTGACAGATAAGGTGGAACCTTCAATGGAGTAACATGGCCATTGCTCTAATCTGTGGCGGTAAAGAAAGCACAGAGACAAACCCTCAAAACAAAAGCCTTAATTTTCAGGTCTGTAAAAATTGCAACCCTCACCTATAACTATGAGATACAGAATCATGACAATAACTATGAGATTCCTCTGTAGGGTAGCAGGATTAAGCCTTAGAGAAAAAATTAGACACTCTGTCATCCTTGTGGAGATCTGACTAAAGCTGCTGCTTGTATGAAGGGAATCAAGTGTTGGTTGTTAAACTGTTGATAAAGATGCCTCCCTGGCTTTTAAGGTTTTCTTCCAATATCAGAGATGCTGAGGAAATTGGCGAAAAAAACGTAACAATGCTTGTGTCTTATTTGCAATAAATGCTCATATGTTGCATCTGAACTCCTCTCTAGCTAGGCCTGCAACAATTTAGCTAATTTCCTAATTGAGAAAAGGTTAGAAGGACAGTCTGTAAACCCATATTAATTTCAGTACCAAAGTTGTCCCCTGCTAGAACAGATCTTGATAAATTTAATAAATAAACTCAAAGTTTAGAAGAAACCGTACACCAACAAAGTTTTTCATTCTGCTGTCTCAATTTTTACCCACCAAGAAAGCTCTACTTGTCATAACTTCTGATTTAACTCAAGTAATAAACATTTCCCTTTTGTCAGGTGTTTTTCCCCCAGGCCCTAAAAATGGCAATTTTTGAACCATTGCTGAAAAAGAGCAACTTGGACAAATTGCTACTGCAAAATTTCAGGATCATCAGTAAGATTGATAAAAAAAAAGCTGTGTGCAACAGCTAAACCAATTGCTTACAATGTCTAGTCTCTTCAAAGTCTTCTAGTCAGGCTTCCATGTTCAACCCTGTACAGAGACTGCCCAAGGTGCTCAATAACATCAGTATATATGCAGACTATGGAAGAATTAAAGTGCTAGTATTGATGTACTTCAGTGTAGCATTCAACACTCTTGATCACCCCATTTTATTAGAGCTCTTGGAAATTGGGTCTGCCTTTCTGGTACAGCACTGGACTGCTTCGAATCCTAAAGAACATGACCTTTTTTTTTAAGTGGGGAACTTTACATTAGAGATCTCACAAAACCATCTTAGGGCTCCTTTTATTTAGTATCTACAAACTCTCCTTAACTCACATTATAAAAAAACAACATAACTTACCATGACTATGCAGACGAGAAACAGTTGTATGTTACATTGTCACCAGGTGACTGAGAACCCATTAGCACTGGGTACATTATCAAATGCATAGAAGAAACCAACACATGGATCTTCCACAATTTTTTTCAGCTAAATGAAGACAAAACCGAAGTTATAGACTTTTGACCAAAAGAAAAGCATTCAAAACTAAGCACATTGCTTCGACTGATACAACTAGAAACCACTCTTAGGCTTGAAATCTGGGTGTAGTGATGGACTCAGACCTAAACCTTTAGAAGCACACATAGACAGTAACAAGGTCTGGCTTCTATCAGCTAAAGAACATCTACTTATTTAAATGACTAATATCAAAGGACATTGAAAACTCATTCATATCCTCATCTTTAATAGAGTTGATTACTACTACAGTCCTTAACAGATCTGCCTAACAAGTTGATCAGAAAGCTGCAGCTGATCCTGAATGCTGTTGCCCACATCCTCAACAAAACAAAGAAAGTGGAGCACATGACCCAAGTCCTAAAATCATTACACTAGCTCCCTGTCTCTTAGAGAATATAATTTAAAATACTTCTACAAATCACTGAATGGCTTAGCTCCAAATTAAAGACTTACAGAATGTCAAGTTTATTAACCTTAAAGTGTATTAAACATGGAGAAGCAACCTTTAGTTCTTATGCTGCATAAATTTTTAATAAATTCCCAGAAAGCTGTAAAAGCGGCTGGCTAGTCAAGTTGTGAGTCACCTGTGTTGCACATAGGGGATCCTGGTTCGAATCTCCGCTGGGGGGAATGAGCCACCTGTGTGAGTCCTTCCCGTTAATGCCTACCTCATTGTCTACTTTGTAAGTCGCTTTGGATACAAGCATCTGCTAAATGCATAAACATTAAAAGCGATGAAACCCTCAGTTGGGAGTGTCCTTTGCCTGTGCTATCTAAGCATTATTAGTTAAGTTTTTACTCCATCATTCCAATGTATTAAACGTTTATATATCAAAACATTTAAATGTACTCCTCTTAGTTTAATGTGCCACTTTTATGCTCTTTAATTATTTATGTTGCCCATATGCAAGCAATGTACCTTTTTTTTTTCTCAAGCACAGCACTTTTAATTGTCTTTCCAATGAAATGTGCTACTGTATATATAAACCTGTCTTGCCTTCTGAGGAGTTCCCACCAGAAAAAACTCTGTACATGAATTAGGTACATTATGACAACTGATAGGAGTTTGAGCTGGTTTGACAAAGCCCTGCTTTGGAATATAAGTATCTATCCAAAACTGTTAATGTAAGGAACAATAGTGAACTTCCCACAAGATTATAGTAGCCTAAAACTCAGTGATACATGTGAAAAGTGAAGCCTGATTATCGGTTTACTGGAAAACTCACCTGCTGCTTTTGCTCAAATTCCTGCTAAAATATCCAGCAGCACTTTACTTTCAACATTATAACTGCTTAAAAGTAAGTATTGTCAAGGAAATGTTCATGGAGCACATTTTGAGGTGATGATTTAAAAAGTACAGAGATCTCAATACAAGAAAGATGTGAATCATGTACTGGACATCAACTCATAGATATTGAGTCCAAAGGTCTCAATTTCCTGGACTTGACTCGAAATGACAAGTTTCAAATAAATTAAAATCAATTAGATTAATTTAATTCAATTCAATTCCATTTAAATTACTAGTATGTTATGGATCCCAAAGGGGAAATTTTTTTTCATAGCTCAGGTGTATGTTTTTTTAAGGAGTTGATGTACAGGTAGATGTCGATCGCTGTAGGCAGGAAGAATCGACTGTAGTGGTCTGACTGACTAGATCTGGAGATGACATGGTTTTGGTTCTGTTTAAGTTTTCTTTTTGAGTTTTCATTGGTTTAGTTTCCATTTTGTGTTATTCTAGCTGTTTTGGTCGTATTTGAGTTCTTATCTATTTCTTGTTTACCCTCTGTTGCCCCACAGTTGAGTTTCCAGCCAAGTTTGTTGTCCAGGTGATCACCAATGTATTTATATTGGTCCACCACCTGCACTTGATACTAGTAGGATTCAAGTTGTTTCTGTGTCTTCTAAAATCTTTAATTATCTTCACTGTTTGTTCACAATCAGGATCAGATCATTGTTTTCCACCATGCGACAAAGTGATCAACCAGCTTCCTGTACACAGCTTCTTGTTTATCTCTGATGTATCCAATAACTGCCGAGTCAGAGATTTCTAAAGATGGCAATACTACTGGAAGTCAGAGATCAAAAGAAATATACACTTGACCCATCCGTTTCAGAAACTGTGGTCTGTTTGTCAGGTAGTGATAGGTCCAGTTGATTTTTGGAGGCCTCCATCTGAATCCGCTGTTGTTTCTGGTAAATCAGGCTGAATTGTGTTAAATGCACTAGAGAAATTAAAGAGCATGATTCTTTCTGTTCTCCAGGTATGCCTTGTCTTAAAGGATCTGCTATCAAATTCTTGGTGGTGGCAACTATGTCACACCTTAAAGGATCAGTGCCTTCATGAGCCAGAAGTAGTTAGGTTCAAAAAAGGGAACTACTGGGAAATTTGGCACATTTTTATTCTTGATAAGTGTATACCCCTACTCACATATAAATCTTATGATATCTCTAAAAGTGTACTGGTTGTAGAGATATCTTGGTTTTTGTCATCAGCCTATAATCACCTAAACCAGGGGTCTTCAACGTTTTCCAGACCAAGAACCCCCAAATTGATTGCGAGATGGAGCGGGGACCCCCTAATTATATATGGTATGAAATTGTGTTATATCAAACTGGTAATAGTCACTCTATTACAGATGGAGTGATGTAACAAAAGTAATTTCTCCCTGGGATTATTAAAGTATTTCTGATTCTGATTCCTGGTTGATGGGACGTGTTGTGAATGAAATGGTGCCCAGCTTGAAAGAGCTCCTGTGTGTCGCTGAATGTGTGCATTGATGACTGAAAGACATCTGCCTCCATTCATCTGTTTACTACAGTGTATTGAATTCATGTTAATGATGATTTAAAGACCTTTCAATTAGTGGAAAAAAATTGCAGGAGGGAATATTAAAAAAAGTTTAATCAACCCAAACTTTCGTGACACCATGCAGTACCTCTGCGGACCCCCTAGGGGTCGCGGACCCCATGTTGAAGACCTCCGACCTAAACCAAAGGACCTGTAAACACAATAATGGACTTTTGCAGTTATTCTCAGGGGTCATTTAGTCTTTGTTGAGTTGAAAAGTTTTAATCACCTACTTTTTGATTGTAGAAGTTCTATTGAGCAGAAATATCCAAAAAAGTGAATTTAAAGCTTTCATCAGGTAAGTTATCAAATTTCCTCACATAAATATCAGCTGTTTTTAAGACTCGGTATAGGAACATATGCATAGATTTGCTTTAATATAAATTCTTAAAGGAATGTAGAGTCGAATCGTCAGATAATTTAATTATCATGCTATAACATGGGGGGCTAAAAAGGATAAAATCAGAGATTAAGTTTTTACATTTCTTATATGTCAACATTTAGTCATACTTTGGTATTTAGGCTTTATAAAAAGCTACAGTTTATCTAAAAAAAACATCCATCCATTGTTTTTCTCAATTCTCAATTCGCACTTTCTCAAGATAGAGTTAAAAACTTTTAGTTTTTTTAAAACCCTACCACCTCCAATAGGCTGTTGTTAATTTTAATTGACAACCAAAACAGTATTTTAGTATTTGGTATTGGTAATTTCATTTAAAGCACCACCCAGGGGTTTGAAGCATAAAAAGTCATAAAAGGTGTATAACCTGTGGACAGGGATCCTAGATGGTTTCTAATCCACATGGTCCATAGCATTATAATGTAGGACTCACTACAACACCTGATATAGGAGCAATAATGAATAAGAAAATATAACGGATGTGGTGTTCCAGTAGGAGCAACTTGCAACATTGAGAATGATACACATCAAAGTGTTACACTGAACCGTGATTTTTTTTTTTTTTTGTATGTGCGTGCATGTGTATTTATATGAGATAATGGAACTCCTTTGATTCCCAAGAGTGATTTGGTTCCAGCTTGCTGATGCATTATTCCCCTGTTGGCCTCCCGTAAAGGACTTTGATGAGGATCCAGAAGAGAAGACCCTTATTGCCTGCACTTAGTGTGTCAATATAGAAATTGTTTTGCAGACTTCCTCCGCGTCTCATCATCTTCTCTTCCAGTCATGCAGGCGGTCTTTCATCTATCTCTGCTATCTTCTTCCGTAGCATGCGAGTGTTGAGATCACCAAGCCGGCAGGCCACCACCTTTTACTGCTGGAGGAAGCACTTTATCTGCAAGATCATTCTTGATGACGCCCTGTGTTCACTCTCACTGACAAAGACAGGATAAGAAGATTAGTCTGGGGTTAAGACAAAACTTTGATAAGATGCATTAAACAATTAGCTGCAACTCAAGAGTAAGTAAAGAAAAACAGTTGTGTCATTGTGAAATGGATCAAACTGAGCAATACAGACCTACCTTTAAGAGTTTTTTTTTTTTGTTGTTTTTGTTTTTTTACAAAGAACCATTTTTACAGGCCTTAATAAGATATCTGTAACATGCTTTAATATCTCCATATCTTTCACCCTTTGCTCGCAGCATCCAGTTTCAACAAGGAGGGTAGGGCCATTAACTCTTCTCAATGAAGAAACTTTTTCTGACAATCAGGCATTATCTGGTGCTTTGGGTCATTTCTCAGGTTTTGCCGTCAAAACTGAGTGATTAGAAATTGAGGCCTAAGAGGTGCAAGATCAAAGGCACACATTTCCCTGTAATCCTGGACTGTTGTTAATCTTCGTAATCTGGTGGCTGTGTTTCACCATCGCTTGACGTTTATTTACTGTAAGAAAAGAAATGGTGCCATCAATTATGGGCCTGCTAGTGCTATTGTTTACTTTTGCCAATCCCTGAGAGCCGGGGCTTGCTTAGAGAGATATAGATATCCCCTCTCCTCTATTTACTCACCACAGTCCAAGGTGTGTTGACTTGCTTACCCTTGGCTTTGGGTTGGGGGCTGTCTGGCTGCTTTAGGGTATCGGATGTAGGCTAAGAGATTAACAGGAATAGAGTTTTAGCCGTTCACAGGGTTTGGTTGTTTATTTAGTGTGGATACGTGGAAGCTGACATTACCTATCATCAAAAAGCACTAGTGACATATTGACTGGCTTCATGACTTTCATTTGTAGCAATTTTTGGGGATTATTTCAACAAAGTTTCAGAATTTTTAGGCTCTGTGGGATTGGAAAGAACATAATAGTGCACATTTTTCACTGGTGTTTCAGTAAATCTGTTGTTCTCTTTTTCGAGCCCTGTATATAGTTTCTAGGGTCCAAGAACACTGCAGAGCTCTAACCTTCACACTAGAATTAAAGAAAATCTTTAAGATTACAATAAAATGTATTCATTCCAATGAGTTTATCAAGAATTTTCTGTCATTGCTGTTATTCTCATAAAACAAAAGGTTTCAAAGCAAATAAACTAAAATCAGTATATCTGCAGGCCTATTTTTTTCATTATCAATGTAAACTTTTTACCCTGTGTTGTAATCAATTAGGGTATTATCTGCCTTCTTTTTCTGATCCTGTTCATAATTATATCTGTCAACTCTGTTGTGAAATATCTAGAATGTTCTTATGTTCCTTTCTCACTGGTCTGTAAGACAGAAACATAAAAGTGACGCAACCTAAAAATCTACCTTTGGCTCTGCTAAGTGAAGAGTAATCCAAACAAAAATCACAACATCCTGGTTTTAGATCTGTTCTCTGATCCATGTAGCCTGTCATCTGTGTTTCTTTAAATTATATCAAAACCTGTTACTTTCTGTGATATAAAACAGTCTGTAGCAGAAACACATCAAAGATGTCAGAGTTTGAAGTCAGTCTCTGGACTGGAGTCAGACATGGCGCTCCTATTGTCTCCTTGTGTTCCTCCACTGTGAAACATGGTCACAGCTGGTAAATGTGACATTTTGGCAAAGGGAGCCAGGCCAGTGCACACAGTTTTCCAGCAAATGAGGAATCATTGCTGAAGTCTTAAAGGTAGGCGGATCAAAGATACATGACTTAAAGACATCCAAAGCACATTGTGTCATGTTAAAAATAATTTGACAAAGGATTCTTTTAGATGTTCCTATTAGAGGTTTTACTATGTAAAGCCTCGCTAAACACTGAGTCATAATAAGAACAGCAATTTCACAGTTGATTTGGATTTTTCTTTGCAAAAAACAACACAAAAGGATACAACACAATAAAAAATGTAATATTTAGAGAACCTTGTAAAGCCATATCAGTAATAAAAAACTTGCATGCGCATTAAAGCAAAAAGCAACACAATATTAACAAAAAACTTCAAAAAATATATATATATATTTGCGGGATATCTGCAGTAAATGTGAAAACTATGTAAAAACCAGCATGGACATGAACACTTATTTTGTCAGTTGCAGACTTGTAAAGCCCCTGTCACACCTTGATGATTTAGCTAGTGTATGCCTGACATCCCAGAATCTTCTAAAATGCTGGTATATGCTGAACTTTCAATGTATTTTTTCAATTTTGGGCGTATTCATAGAGTATTCATAACGAGTCCAGAACTTATGTCCAATGATAGCCTAACTTATGCATAACACACAGCAGTGTAATGCTAATGAAGTGTAACAAGCCTGTCTCCTGAGGGGGGCAGCAATGCACCCGGAGGTGCCCAGCCTGCATAAAAAGCACACAAAGATTTCTCTAAACTTCGCATTTGCAGTATTAACCTAGCTGCTGTTAACCGCCCACCAAAAAATAAATAACTAATTGAAAAGAAAAAAAAGAAAAAGAAAGAGGGTTTGCATTCAGTGTCATGTCTGCTAGGAAGTTTGTTGGTCATGGCCGTGAATGTGAAGGCAGGGAGGATCCATCACAGTCACCTTCTCGCTCACCCTATGAGTCTGGAGAAGAACTGACAGTTTCCTCTTGTGAACCCCCTTTGATACCAAAACACCAATATGCTATTACACAGTAGCTGTAAGTAGCTGTAAGTAAGAAACATGTACAGCAGTTGTCTGGAACACTGCAATACGTTGATATGCATTATTATGCACACCTTACTCAGGTTTTGGATAAGCTAGCCAACATGACTTATGAGTAACTTAACACTCAATGATCAAATGATGTATCAACATACGCTCATACATGAGCATGCTCAAAATTTCTTGAACATGCTCAAAATTTCTTGACGCACTGGCCATATGTGCTACTAATATAAATACTACAAAATATTAAATACTAAATATTAAATGTTAAAGGTGTGACAGGGGCTTAAGAGAATAGAGGTCACTGTCCTAACGACACAAACATAAAAAACAAAAGTTCTAGAGGTACTGCATTTAATCTAGAAAGTGTGCTATACTTAAATAAGACTAAGCTTTTGCATTTGTTACTAAATGCTTGAGGTTTAGGGGGAAACAAATCATCAAAAGCATCACTTTTTGTCTGTGACTAAGCATGTTGGAGGATTCGTAATGTTGAGGGCCAGTTCTCTTTCAGAGGCCCTATTAACTTTGCATGGTCCTGGCATCGTGGCTTCCATGAGAATTGATTGCTATTTTATTTTTTTATTTTTTTTTAAATAAAACTGAAGACTTTATATCAACAGGTAGATTTCTGTAGATGGTTCAGTAAGACAGTGTTAGGCCACAAAATCTTTATGAGTGGAGAACTAACACAAGTGTTGTTCTTTAAGCATTAATTTGCTTCTAAAACACTGATTTGATAATAAAAATGAACAATGACATGTGACTTCAAAACTGCAATATAAGATATTACATTTTATAGTGCCATAAATAAACACGGTTGCAAAATTATAATCTTAAAACAAAAAAAATCAGCAAGATGAAGAAATCCTTTCAGCAATAAATCTGACCAAAACATTAACAGAAAGTTACACGTGAGTGTTTATGCAACACTTCATTACTTTGCCTCTGGAGAAGCACAGTTATGAAAGTCTGATGAAGCTGAAAGTTGGCATTGCTTTGAGTCATTAATCAAATTGAGGAGCACTATTTGGTCAGATTCACCTGCAATGAATAATTTTAAAGTACACAGTTTAGTTTTTTTCTGTAAGTTATAACAGATAAATGAAAACATACAGTACCCATAAATCTTGAACTTTTTTAGGGTTTGTCATGCTACCATTACAAACTTCAGACTTTTTTTGTTGATCAAATGAAATGAAATACCACAAAATGCACAGTTTTGAATAGGAAGAAAATGTGTTTTCAAAATTTTAACAAAAACAAACCTGAAAAGTATGATTTTGCCCAGTGATTTGAAAGTAGGGGATTTGGCACCTTGCGGGCAACCAGGGTGTGTGTGTGTGTGGGGTGTGGGGTGGG
>NW_015150695.1:781829-816762 GCF_000732505.1 Cyprinodon variegatus
TTTTCAACGAAGAAGCGGGAAAAAAATGTCCCTTATCAAAACATTTTTTAAAATAATTACCATGAATTAAAATGGGTAATACATTATTCGAATATGAAAATATACGTTTTGAAAAGTTTAATTTTTTTCTTTTGAATTTATTACTATTATTATCAAATGTATTATTATTAAACATCTAATAGGTTTAAATTTTATTTGTTCTGTTCTTATCAATGTTTGTTGAAATGTTTTTTTTTAAATAACTGGATATTTAATACAAAGGCAAAAAATACTAGTCAACATTCTTATGCTTAACAATCACAATGATAATTAAATAGCGATAAAATGTAAATTAAAAACAGAATCCCTTTGTGGATCCAATTGAACCCTTGGTTTAGTCTGTTACCTCCAAATAAAAAGGTTGAGTGTCTTTGCTAGACTGTTTGTTAGTCTGGAAATAAGCATAATTATTGAAATACCGGTAATGACAAAATGTAGAAAAGTCTTATAGGTAATGAGGTTAAGCAAAGTGCAATATTTGAGTTTTACAGCTATAACTCCCTCTACATTGAAACATCTTATTGAAGGAAAACTCCGGTCATATTCAGAATTCAAACTTCTGAAAGTACTTTAAATATGAAATTATTACATACTGTTTAATAAATGATAAGTGTTTTAATTAAGAGTAATTTCTTTCAATGTGCTTTACCGGATACATCCCTGTTTGTCAAAGAACACGGTGCGGTATCAGCTGTTGAGCAAGTCCCTATGCTGTATCTGGTCTTTGTCACAATGCACTGTTATCCAAGTCATCTTGAAAACATTCTTCTTCGAAATGTCGGGCAACATATTACGCGTTTTTTCTCTGACTAGAAGTTCGATGGCAAATCCTCCCTCTTCAAGTTGGCAATCCAACAAAAAACCCGTCCGTGGAGGATCATGAATCGGAAAAGTGAAATTACAAATTTTTTTTCACTTTTACCCAATGCATTACAACATCCAACTGCTATGCACATGGGCATTGTCAGTTTAACTCTAGCTCTCGCGAATTTCAATATTGAATTCCTCTTGTTAAAGGGGTCATAGAATGATTCTATAGGGTATTTGGTGCTGGTCCTTAAGGTCTCTGAATGGGGTGTGTAACATTGGTTGGGCAGAAAATTGTATATTTGCTGGTCTATGAACCCTAATGCAAGGAAATGACTGGTTTTCTTCCTTTTATGGTATGATCATGAATATTTAGAAGAGCTGTGTGCTGATTGGTTGGTTTACAACGAGCGAAGCTGCTGAGCATCATAGCAACAAGCACTCACTCACTGAAACATCAAACTGTTGATATGGTAGGGTGATCAGACGTCCTCTTTTTCCCGGACATGTCCTACTTTTCTTACCTAAAAAATGTCATGGGGGGAATTTAAAAATCTTCCGGGATTTTGGTCGACTACAGTGCAGCATAACCAAGCTGCCAGCTCTGGGGCTGGTCTGGAACTCGGGCGGACGGGGGGAGGGAGCCAGCGGGGGACGGAGTGACCGAACCTGACCCGGTGACGGTAGCCACAGTGCATGGTAAGGCAGGCGGGGGAAAGCATACCGTCACCGGGTTGGGTTTGGTCGCTCCGTCCCCGGCTGGCTTTGGACCCGGACCAGCCCCGGAGCTGATGGCTCCGTTATATTGCCCGGTCTGGTCCAGTCAGACAAAAAATTATTGCTTTTATTTTTTTACTGATTAACACTAAATCCTAAACACTAAACCACGAACGCATTCGTTTTAGGTATAGATAATGATCCATTGACTATTCCTTGCTGACCAGACTTTTCCTTTAAAATGACGACCTACTGTAGGCAGTGTTTTTTCCCATGTCCTTTAACCACTTGCTGCTTAGGAGGTAACCTCAGGGTCAAGGTCTTTCCCAAATGAGCCTCCTGTTCTTTACAGATAATGATAGAAAAATCCACATTAACTCATCCCTAATCAACTAAACCTAAATCAAGCTGCACTTTTGTTTAATCAAATACCCCCAATCAGTGCTTCCCAGCTCGTAACTTTGATAAGAAGGTAAATCTTGTCAGCTCTGTGCTGAACCTTATGTAGGTGGTCTAATCATCTCAGCTCCTCACCAGAACTCATCTTAACCAGTTGTTGGGGGGGTAGTGTGGTATGTTTTACATACACACAGATACACATCCCACATATGTGGTGCTGCTGATCCAAGAAGACGAATCAGAAAAGCCTCGAGGGCTCGGCCTGGCAGAACAAAGAGATGAAGTCATCCGACAGAACCTCATTTTCCCTAAAATTGCACCTCTGATCAGTGCAGCCTTTCCTGCAACAATTACAATGACCCCAAGTCCTCATTAGTAAATAGTGTGTAGGAGGGAAAAAAGGGACAAAGACCTCTTGGTTTATGAAAAGCAGGATGTTTTATTAAAGACCGTTGCTTTGTTTTTACATGCCTCCTCAGTTTCCCTGTCATCTCTTAAGGCTTCTCTCAACATCTCATTTTGATTAGAGAAATTCAGCATTAAGTACAGCTAGTGTGATGATGAGAAGGTTGGTTAATGTAGAAATCAGATTATGTGAACCTTCTCCCAAGAAGTCACTTAGGATGAATCCAGAATTAGAAAGCCACCGCTAAACCTGAAACTATATCTTTTAAAAATATCTAATGTGCTGATTTAATCCTACTTTAGAGCCAAAAAGTAAAAATCTAGAAAGCAAGAAACACAACAGTTTGTGTTTCCATGTCTTTTAAAGTAAATATTAAGCAAGAGTCTTTTGTGTCTTACCAATACAATGTCTCTTAGCACCACTATTTAAAGCAGGGATGTGTCAAATGAGTGGACGCTTATGGTGACAGAAAAAGAAGGTGCACACATCTACAGTATATAGAACAGGAATGAACTCTATGTAAGTTAACACATTTTTTAGGATGGGTTTTTTCCTCAAAAACACCATGCAAATGATCCAAATCTCTGTTAAAGGAGGAAACACCCCAAAGTTCAGGGAATGAAACAGAACAGACTCAAGCTACTTCAGGTGTTATTCGTGAGCACAAAGAGAATCAGTTTGCACATGGTTCCTTAATAATGACTTGTTGAGAGTATTATAGTAACAATGCAGTTGGAATCTGAACAGAAATTTCAAAGCCTAAATCTCCCAAAACCTTTGCATTTTAAACCAAACTTTATGTACAAGCACTCCTTAAACACTGGCAGTCTGCACCTAAAAAAACTTTTATGCCAGCACCAGTTTGCCTGTTGCAAAATAACCATTCTAACAACATTTCTCCTGATATCACCCTTCTCGCATGATAAATAACCAGGTTAATATTCACTTAAGCTGAAAAAGGAGCAGAAATATAATTTCTAAACTAAAACCAAGTTTGAAACGTTCCACACAAAGGTTGTTATCTATAAAAAGCTAACTTGACATGATAAATTGTGGACCCTCACACAAGATTAATCATTTTGAAGACAAGGAAAAAGGACGATGTAGATGATGCAATGGGGAACTGAAGCATTGCAGCATCATGATTCCTTCATAAGCATTTGCGGTGTGATATATGCTTGTGCTTGTAAGCCATAACTATATATTGGGACCTCTTACTTTAAAAAGTCCAAAAAGTGGTTAGAATGACTATTAAAAAAATATAATACAAAAAAACAAATTCATCTTCAAAAAAAACAAAATACACAAAGGGCCTGATCTTCAAAGATTTGAAATAAGAGGTGCATTTTTTTTATTTTTTATTTTTATTTTTTTTTAGAATGAGCAATAAGTGGGCAAATGTTAAGACATGCAAACGGATTTGGTGACAATCATTAAACCAGCAGATTGCATGTTTAACTAGCAGTTGAGAGTTGCCGTAAAAGAAAGATGAGGTTCAGAGTTCTGGTCAAGGTTCTCAGTCATCCAGGTCATAGTCATTCCGAAAAAATAAAAATAATCCACTGGACTTGGTTTCCAAGTTTGAAGACGTTCCTCAATTCAAAATGTCAGGAATATTGTTGAGTTTGAGGTTTTATACAGCAGCTCAACAAAGGCTTGTTTTTGTTCAGAGCTATGGATGACAACAACAACAAAAAAAAAAAATTAAAGTGCCTGGCACAACTTATCTTGAGGTGTTATGCATAAAAGTACAATAAAATTAAATATAATAAAGCTTCACGCATGTCTCTTTGTAGGTTGTTTTTTCCATAAAAATGCCACAGTATTTAAGTTCAGTCATTTCTTTATTTTGTTTTTTTTGTTTTTAATTGCTAAAGATTTTCTGCCATCTGAGTTTCTGTTTTGGATAATCAATCAGTAAATGTTCACTTTTGCCAAACCTCCACCCATGGAATTTGTGTGGTTTGGTCATCAGAATAATGAATATGTATGGATGAAAGTAAACACACAAAAAAAACTATGAAAATCAGACCTTATGTGTTCATTCTGATCATGTTTACTTATAAATATTTTTTCCATCAGGGACGATCATTAAAATACAAACCTTTATGGAAGCTTGTATAAAATTTTCCATCTCTATTTCTTTGAGCCTAAGGATACCGTAGTATTGCCATCACTAACATAAGTATTAGTAAGATTGTTTACATGTCCATCATCTTGTTTGCAAAATCTTATTGCTTCTGCTGTTGGAGCTTCCACATTAGTAAAAAACAAACTGTTTTCCCAACAGGTGTTGGATTTTGTCTCTCCTGGCATCGCACACTGTTTTGTACTTTTTACACTTGCGTTAGAGGTTTCTTTTCACACCTCAGCTGGCGGTTGCTGACTACCTTGACCTCTCTGCTTCTCTCACAGACAATATTTTTGTTTATGGATTCTACTTGTCAACTAATTCCATTCACATACAACATTACACTTCCAGTCATGTGGTTATGTTTTGGTAAATATACACCAATTGGCTTTATTTTCTAACAAATAGAGCAAGCTAGTGGTCACTGAAAAGCTATCCCGCGCGCGGTAGCAGACTATTAAATTTAATGACAGATATGAGGAGGAAATATGACACAGAAAAGCATTTCAGATTCGTCCGCTCATGAGAGAATTTATCTCCATGTTTGGACACCTGTAACCAAAGCACCCTTCCTGTGGCCCAAAGTAAGAGCATGGTGCCGCCGTGCAGTTTATTATCTATTCGTGCAGTTTAACGTAACCATAGTATTTTAGAGGGTTATTTTATATATATGTTCATTGTGTAATGGATATGGAGAACTGTTCAATCACGTATAAATTGTATAATTAGTTCCTCTTGGTGTGCATAAGAAGATTTTGGAGCTATTAGAGGCACATGTGACATAAACACAGTGACTCAAGTTCATGCCAGCTGACCAAATCTACGTTGTTATAGTGATATTGTGAAGTTTAATTAATGCCGCCTATATTCACCTGAGAACTGATGATGTCTGTGTTACAGACCCTGGTTGTGTGCACTGAAGTGTATATTACAATAAAGTAGTAAATCTCAATATATTGAATTATTTATTTTAATTGTATTAAATAGCTTTATAGGCTCATAATTCTTTTGTCCAAAAAAAACAACAACAAAAAAAACAAGAAATTTTCACAGCACCCCCTGTTCAAAATGACTCCCAGCACCCCCTACCTTTGACTGTTGAATTTACACTGATACAACTGAGGTATTATTAGTTCAAGGTTGTGGTCCAACTGTTTTATTTGTTTGACTCATGTTTTTCTTTATCTTATTTGCTTTTATTTTGCTTTTATTTTTCTTCTATTTTATTATCTAATTCGTGTGAAGCACTTTGAATTGTCCTTGTACTGAATTGCGCTATACAAATAAAATGTCCCTGCCAAAACTGTAGAAGGTACACATCAGACCCACACCATCCCTGTTTAATCACAGTTGTTTAACAAAAAAAAGGAAGGTTGCTAAGAGTAGCTAGGGGCATGGTTCTGAAGAAAGCAAAACAAATCTGGATATCCAGCTCTCTGTTGTATTAGATCAAAGCAACATGCCGTAGTTGGTTAATTAGAGATCCAAGATAATCCGTAATCCATGCATCTATGAAAAGACCTGAAAGTGACTCTACATTTTTATGTCTTCCTTATGGCCAGTGTCATTTCTGATGTCAATCCATCTGACAATCCTATTCAAAACTGTGACAATGTTTTTTTTTGAGTAAGAAAACCAGCATCAAAGGGATCATACTTCTCTTAACATTTGGAGGCTCTCATGCATAAGGCAAAAATGGTCACAGTATTTCTGTCTCTGGAAGTAAATATGTACTTAATGAGTCTACTAATTTAAAATTAGTATAGTAGATGAAGTCCCTGACTGTCCATTATCCTCTGTTTGATGGTAAAACTTTTTTTAAAGACCTGTAAGGCATCAAAGGTGTCTTCTAACTCATGTCTTGATTACAGAAATATATGGCTCAAAGGGCAAGTGTGAGGTGGTATGTTAGGATGGACAGTTTGGCTCCATAGGAACATAGATGGGGGCCCACCAAGTCAGAGCTGGAAACAGTTATAATTCACTCACAGCGCTCCAGGCCAAACTGCTCCCACTGAGTCAGAATGATCTATGAGCATCAGAGAGCCACACACACTTGTAAATGTACACGGCACTAATTGGGGCTGCAGCAGTGGGGGGTGTTAAATCATCATGTATATCACCTGTTCTTTGCTTTTTGTCATAAAATTAAAATACTCAAATGCTGTTCTCGTTTAGGCCTCTGAGTTACTGAAAAGTTTCAACCTACATTTGAGGCTGTTATTCAGGTGCAAAGGAAAGTAAAGATTTTTTCTATACCAGACAGCTACGGTACATTTTCTTTTTATTCCTGATGTTTAATTGTAATTATTGTCTTCCTATTTGTTGACTGGGTCGTGGGGGCTGTAGTCTACACACCCAGACTTCCCTCTCACCAGACACCTCCAGCTCTTCTTGCCAAGGCATTTCAAGGCCAATTGGTAAACATAGCAACTCCAGAGGCTTCCAGGGAGCACCCACAAAAGATGCCTAACTTGATCTAGCTCCTTAATTTCGAGGACCAGCAGCTCTTGTCCTTGCCCCTCCCGGAAGCTCCAAACCCCTCACCCTACATATAATTGAGGACTGGCAGCCCTATAGAAGATGCTTATTTTACGTTGCTTCTTAGTTCTCATTCTTTTCATGACCATAGATGCAGGTAGGAGTTTAAAACAACCTGTAAATCAAGAACTCAAGCTTCAGCCCAATCACATCCACTTTGCACTGAGATCCAGCTGGCCCCAACTCATTTTGACAAGAGAGGGAAAGCAGAATCATGTCATCCACAAATAGTAGTTAGGAAATTCACTGGTACCCAAATTCAGACCCCCTCTCGCCCTTGACTAGTGGCGAGAGGGGTGGCCCTGATGTAGTCCAACATGCATCAGGATTAGGTCCAACTAAACACTAAGAATATGAACCTGACCCCTGCTCTACTTATATTTTATTGATTGCAATGTGGCAGAATATGTAAATCTTTGAGACAGCATGCTCTAGATCTTCAGGTAAATGGACCTTTTCAGGTTTAGTTTTATTTTTTAGATTTTTGCTTGAAAGAGTGCTTTGAAGTTAAACAGAGGAATACAATATGTAAGTGTACATTTTAAAATTATTTTTGTTAAAAGTTTAGAACTGTATAAGTTTAAAACTCAAAGTTGCTCTGACATTTTGTCCATTGTCTTCCCTGCCCTGTAACTCACCTCATCATTACAGTATGTAATGACAATTCTCCAAAAGAAAGACCCCTTACCTAAATAAGTAAGAACCTGTCAAACATGGTATGCTTCCATTTATCTTCAATGTGCAAAATTGGCAACATACCTCGGCTGCCATATCAAAAATGGGTGGGAATGGAATAAATATTTGACATGTGTTAAGGAAAATATTAACATATTTCTGTAGTGATCCAGAACTGGTTTCCACGCTCATCAATGCAAAATAGAAACTCTCATCATTTGTTTAGATGATGGTGAATCTAATGTCCAAGCGGCATTCTTTCATGTCAGTCTCTTTTGTTAGATGTCAGAAACAGCTAATGCAGGCCATATCAGAGCTGATCAAAAGTGACAAAACAAGCAGGAGAAGCTGTTTAAAACAACTTTAAATGATAGATGACAGGCACATGGTTTTATGACTGTCATAAAGGCATAAATTCTGACCTAGACCATTGAAAACACTTTTCTATATTTGTTCTTTTTTAATGAGAATGATATTAAATTTAGTTTGTATCAGATCAATGGGATTAAAGGATTTTTAAATTATTAAACGTTAAAATTTAAGATTTATCAGAATTTCCAAGTTTATTTCTTAAAGTGCAAAGATTAATCTATATTGTTTGGTGTTTGTGATAAAATAAAGTTCAATTACAATTGAATGCTTTGTGCATGAGCTTGGTTTCTTCACAAATACAACTCAGAAAACAAGAACCAACTGTTTATAAATTCCTCTAATCTTAGCCAATTAAACTTAGTTTCTTAGTCTTAGAAACTTAGTTTTATCTCTCAAATTCCACATCTCCATATATAGAGCGTCAGTAGGGTGATTTTTGAAACAGAAAAGTTTCAAAGGCCTCTTTCTGTCTTGGGGCAGTCTAGCTAGCAACTATAAAGTTCCTCTAATTAATGTGTATGCGTAGTTGCCCATCACAAAAAAACTTAGTTATTTACTTAAAGGTATAGAGGATGACCTTTTATTCCCTCTTAATAAGTGCTCCTCCTAATTGTCAATCATTCTGGTGATATAAGTTTGTATAAGGCATCCGACGTGCTCGTCTGATTAGCTATCTTTTTTTGCGCATGCGCACTTTTCAGGAGCTACGGTTTCAGCCAGTCATTGAAGCTCACCTTTCTCACCGCGGATCTTTGAAAATGGCTGAGGGTCGTAAGAGAAAAGTGTCTACGAAGTGTATGAGAAGAAAATAAAGACTTCAGAAGAGACAGATATATCCTGGAATGCGTTGCAGAAGTCATGAGTTGTGTCCTAATGTCCGCCCTAATCACTTTATAGGCATTATATAGGCACCATATAGTGATTACGCCATTTTAATAAGTATCAGAATGTCTAGCAAATGACATTCTGATACAACCCTAAAGGTTGTCCTTGCTAGGCAGCAAACTGGCCTGACCTGAAACCCATAGATAAACAATAGGCTGTTGAAAGGAGTAAGATAAACGGAAATAGAACCAACCATGATGACAAGCTGAGGGTCATCATCACAGTTACCTCAAAACATCAGCTGCACCACAGTTTAATCATGTTCATGCTCACTGTCTCCATTTAATGAGTCGTGAAAGAGAGTCCTGACAGTATACATAGTGAGCTCATGTACTGAACTGTACAGGTAAATACCTGGTAGGCCAGTATTTTAAATTTATGAATAGATTTGCTGGTCTAATATAAAATTAAATTTTTCTAAAAACTTAAAGGTGTAGTGAAGGATTTTTGCAAACAGTTGCAAAAACCAGCAAATCTGCCCTTTCCACTTTTAAAAAGAAATGCACATGCACAACTCTGTTCTCGCTACCGAGAGGAAATGCCTATTAAACGCGTCCGAGAGTGTGCATGAGCCCATTTCTCCTTGTGCACACTCTGTTTAAAAGTTGCTGTTTGCATCACTCATACAAGCTTATTTTCCAAAAGAACATTTGTAATTTTTCCACTATGTCTGACCCACCAACAGTAAGTGAAAATGGGGCGAGCACATAGGACGACCTTACGTAAACATATCACCAGAATTATTGACAATTAGAAGGACTACTTATTTTGATGATCCACCCGGAAAAAGATCTTCCTCCACTATAATTTTACATTTCTTTTTCTTTGGTTGTAAGCAAAAACCAAGCTTTAACTAAAAACATTACAAATAAAACAGTTGAATTCTATCACTTCGTGTCAAATATTTTTATCTACTTAATTATTCTAATTGAAACAAACAAAGTTTGTGTTATATTCATTTATTGAGATGTACCAGTATCACTGTCAGTCACTTTAATTCAGGCATATTGCATAGTCTTTTATGTCTGTAAATTTCATCAGACATGTTGTGTTTAATGGAAATTTATTACCCAAATATATTGTATTTTACAGAAACCAATCCTGTGCTGGCAAACACTGAACAACTCTCAACAAGTTCTTTCTGTTCCTGTGATGCCGTCTGACAGCACAATTGTTCTCTGACAGGAACAATTCAAATGTCCAAATGTTTCTTTCACAGTGAGTTGTGTAAGTTGCATTTCAGTAAGTCATCTTCTCTGGTGTGTAAAGCTGGTTAAACGTCACAAGCTGACACAGCTTTTCAGCTTTTTTTGAATTGCTTTTACTCTTTTCTGTGCAGAAGACACATTATTTGACTGATAGGCTGATCAGGTGTCTTGCACATGCTTGTGCTTGCTCCCTGACACGCGTTGAAGCCGAGCTGCCAGCAGAGACAGTGGTGCTGTCACTGCAGACACCTGAATAAAAAATGTTGCAAATAGCTTGCAAGCAGAATATGTGCTGGCTCGTTGGGAGAGTTGCGTTGCTTTCGTGGTTCAACAAGAGGCGACTCAGTCCAAATAGTGAGGATTGTGGGATGGGGTGGGGGTGCAGCAAGCAGCATGCACAAGCCGACACAAATTTTTTTTTTTACCTGGACATGTCTCTTTAGGACATAATGAGTGTTAAATTGCTGCAATATGTCATGATTATTTTACATCTTTAAAGTACCACAAACTTCTTTCTCACAGTCTCTAGAAACCAAAGCCTATAAAATGAACTGGCTATATTTTCTCTTACTAACTGTTTTATGTCATATTGTGGGTCACCTCAATAAGGCTTGAAGTGACCTATACAACAAAGCTTATTCAAAAGCAAACTGATAAACTTTGCAAAATTCTGGAAAAAGGAAAGTAGTGTAACTGATAAATCTGATAAAAGATTACTATCACTCCAATTAAAGTTTATCATTGATGGTCTAAACTTTGTATGCAGTGCTTGATTGAAAATCAAGATTTTTAAACTTGTCTCTATATGATCATTTCTGTTTTCTGATATGTTTAAGTTATCTTTGGTAGCAGATTAAATCTCCTCATCATGGAAATGTGCCAAATCAACCTTGATGTATAAAGGGGGGATCCCTACAGACATTAATAATTATAAAACTGTCTATTATTGATAGCAAAGCAGGAACAATAAAAAATTTAATCATTCATCTAAATATCTTTATGAACATAACATTTGATCTCCAAACCAATCTGGATTTCAGACAAATTATTAAATGATGACCATTCTCCTGCTTTTGGTTATTTTCATATTATTTTCTTCATTTTAGAAGAGTGTTTTTTTGCAGGGCAGCCAATCTGAGATTAAGGTAGGTGAAAAAGGAGTACCAAAAGGTACATCCCTAGGTCCTTTGCTATTATCTATTTCCATTAAACACAATACTGTAATCTATACCACTCCAGTCAAGGATTCTTACTAATATAATATTTATTACAATCTGCTTTTAACCTAGTTTAAATGTGTCTCTCTGTAAATAAGCATGTTCTGAACAAGAATAAATCACAATCTATGTTGTTTTGCACTCTGCACCTAAATCAAACAGGTGGTATACTAACTTTTTAGATGTAATAGCATTTTGAAAAGTTGATTAATTTAAATGTTTAGGTCTTTGGTTTGATTCCTGCCTTATTTTTAAAGACCATATCGATTCTATTTGGAGGAAAATATATGCTTAAAGTCATTAAAAGCACGTCATCATTCTCTAGAATGTTTTTTTTATTCCAGTTCAGTTTTCCTACAACTGGTGCTGCCAATGTAGATTATGAAGATACTAATTATGGCAATACATATTCATCCCCTCAATACTTTATAAAATAGTAGATTTATTCTAAGGTGTCCATGTAGGATTCCTCACTGCCTTACCAACAAGTTCTTGAAATGATTAGTTCTCAAGGTCAGAATCAAATGTTATTGGTTGTCATTTATTTTGAAATGTTTCCATTTCAATTAACCATCATATTTAGACCAATTTAGTTTACCATATGGTCAATCAATACCAATTCACTTTTTCTTTTTTTTTCCAAACCCAAAATCAGCAAATAAATTAGATGTTGGGCTTTTCTGTTTAAAGCTCCATCAGCTTGGAATACTTTTTCTCATTTCAGATTTAATCCTTATGTGGATATGCACATGTTCACTGTATCGGTATGCATTGTCTTACTTTGTGCATTGATGTTAGGTGTAATTACCATGCAGTTAGTATGAGTGAACATTTACTTGTATGTTTTGGTATACTAGTTCGCTGGGTCTGGGAAAAGCACTGAGTATGCCTTGTTGTGAGAGTGTGTGAGAAAGGATGTACTTGAATATGGTGTGGATGTTTCTATGTTTAGTTGTTATACTTTGGATTTACTTTTTACAGTTAGTATTATTGTTGCAAACAATTATGTTTATTAAGGAATATTTTTAAAAAGAGATTTATACATAAAATGAATAAAATGAAAGTAAGTAAATAAACTTTCAATAAATACGTTTGGGATCTCTTTTGGAAAATTCTAATTTTAGTGAACCTGTATAATGTTTCTTTCTTGCTTACCACTCAATACATTAGAGCCATATTTACCCAAATATTTTCACATCTCAGAAACATGAGTATGTAGATCACTCGGAATTTGAGGATAAAGTGATTTTCCCAGAAGCACACTGACTTGAGACTGGAGAAATCTGGACTGAAAACCCCAAACTCTTTGTTTGATGTTAATGCTCTACAAACCAACTACAACTACTATATTTATATTTATTTACTTTTAACAGCATTCATGCTAAAATATTCATTGTTCTATATCTTTATATTTGTATTTAAATAATTTGGGATGTCCCAGCAAAGGGTTTTCCTTCAGCACTCTTGTACCACTTCTACAGTCTTAATAAATCCATCATGTTGGGATTAATCCTAAACTGACTTAACTGAGTCTGTTGGGTTGTCTGTTGTTTGTGGATATTCCACTTCTTGCACTGTATTTGATTGCAGGGATTGGATCCAGCTCCCCCAGGTAGTAAAAAAAACAAAAGAAACTAAACTGTCTGTTGTCGGGTAGACCGTTACACCCACAGCAGGTCCACAGGTCTTCCAGAGAACAAACATTAGTTGGACACTTTGGAAAGACGATATCTAGTGCCACCCAAGGACCATAACAAATGACTAGGTATTTGAGAGCATCAAAGTCAAATAGTGCAATGTGGTGTCTGACCTGCGAGGTCGCTGGTCTCCATGACATCAGATCCAGTATCACGTCATGGTCACCCTCAGCCCCCGTGTGTTAATTAACACCAGACAGAGGGATTATGGACAAATCTCAGGGCATTACCCGTCATCACAGAAAGGCTCAGTTTGTTTGCTGACATAGTTCAGAGAATAACAGATTGTAGAAATTAGAGGAAAGAAAACCCAAGGGATGCCTTTAATTATCAAAAGGCAGGTAAATTTAACACAAGGGTTTGGTTATCTGGTTTATTCCTATTGATTACACCTGGAACAGCAATCCAACGTTGTTTTTTTCCTGACACGATAAATTATTCTTTGAAGAGTCATCAAACTTTATGAGACAGACAGGCCCACAGCAGAGCCCTAAAAGCTTGTACATAAAAAAGACAATGTTTGCTTTGCTGCCTGTAAAGGAGACAGCAAAAAGCAGGAGAGAACAAGCAGGATGAGCAGAGTGAAAAGGTAAAAAGCAGATACAGCTGATTCATGAAAGATCTTTCTCTCAACAGTGAACACCAAGTCCTCCCTCTGCTTTTAAACATGAATTAATGCAGATTCCAGGCGTATTTCATATCTGTCTGTTATGCTTCAGCTCACCGGTGCATTGGAATTTTGTAGGGGTGTGAGAATCTGGTTGTAATGGGCATTCCTGCGCAACAACTTTACCACTATTTCCCAACAATCAATCAAAGCCTGTGAGGAAAGAAGTGAGGAGGCTACAGAGGTCTTAATGCAAAATTGCATGATTGCATGCATTGGTAAGAACTTTTCTTTCTTTTGCATGAAACATCCATGAAGATAAGATAGAGGACGACCTGAAATCACATTTACCGTGCATAAAAACATCTGTGACCTTTTTAACTAGTAATAACATCTATCTTTTTTTTAAAACTGAAGTCTATTCAAGGACAGCCTAAAAGTTGAAGTCATGGAGGATGGGTACATATTTCAAACGGAAGATAAGAAGTTGAATAGCATATGGTGGATTTTCTTAGCTGGAGAAGTTCTCCAAGTTATCTTAAGCTGTATGTCATGTGGTGCTCAATGAAGAGTAAACAGCACCAAGGTTACACTTTTAACTCTATGTGATGATACCTTAATTAGAGGAGGGAAAGAGGCAGATGGAGCAGCTTTCAAAAGTCAACACACCAATGCTAAAATAATAAAAAAAAATTCACATATAAGCATAATATAAGCATAATACCATATATAAATAATCTTAAATATTCTTTAACGTGACAGGATTGCTGTAGAACTGAAATAAAAAAGCAGATTTGTTATAAAGCAATCTGACAAACCTGAAATAAAGTTCTGCTGACCTTAACGTTTGCATCTCATGTTAAATCAATAGTTTGCAGACGGATTACAAGGGATTAAAAATATCTCAAAGGTTTTATTTGGGAAAAGAGTAAAGATATAATTGTGTGTACATCATGGCCCACTGCAGGTTAATAATAGGAGTAACGATGTGGCAATAGTAAAATGACATAATGGTAAAACAGAGATATATCATGTTAGTTCTGTAATGTCAGTAAGACTGGCAGATATCATAAAGAAAAGTGCAAAGACAAAAAAATGGTTGTGCAAATTTGCATTTCTTGAATATCAGCAATGAGGGACATTACAATTTATGTTATTTACGTTCTACAGCTCTCAAAGGGATACTTTTAGATATTCACTGTTGTTATTATTATTATTATTATTATTATTATTATTATTATTATTATTATTATTATTATTATTATATATACAGTGGGATTTAGCAGTCTAATACTTAATGTCTTTGTTCAAATTAAATTTTATTACCTATATCGATTAAAAAAAGAACTCTGTGGTTTTTTTTAAACCAACAGAAAAAAGTTGCTGTTGTTCAAGATGTTTTTCACTTTCCAAACAGAAAACTGTCAGGCTCAGAACAGTAGGATCAAGGCAGACAAAAGGTTAAGATTTCTCAAAACGTTTATTGGAACACCAAAGTGAGCAGTGTCGGTGTCTAGCCTCTTCTGGAAGTGGATGATAATGAACGTGTGAATCCCTAACCTGGTCTTATTGTCCATTCCAAGCTCAGAGGGCGAGGTTGGTTCCAGCTGGCCGACTGCCAACGCGCCACAGCGGATGCTAATGTATCAGAACCGAGCAGGTGAATGTAGGCAAGATAATCCAGAGGGTAAAGCCAAAAGCAATGTTGGTTACGTGCTCTGTTGTCAGAGCCAGGAGGTCAGAGATCCAATGAAGGGCCGAGGGAGAATCCAGAACCGAGTCAGATAATAGTTCCAGATATGGCACACAGACAGGCAGAGATCTGGCAGGAGTCAGAAGACAGATCAGTCAAACAGATCAGATGGGAACAGGCAGGCTCAGAGGTCGAGAGGCAGAACGGGTCAGGATCAGGTAATCAGACATACAGGTAAGCTGTAGAACTCTCCACAAAGGCTTGAAAATCTGTCACTAATGACTGTTCTGAAGGCTGGTTAAATAGAGACTAGCACAGGTGGATAATATAAGAGAATGAGAACTGGGAAGAGGTGTGTGAAAGAGCAATCAGTTGAGATATCAAAATATTCTTTAATATTCTCCAAGTTCTTATTTCTCCATCGTTCTGTGTACCTGGCCTTTAGTGATCTACTTCATCTTCTCTAAGCATCCTCCGTCTGGTCCTCTTTTACATTGAATCACCCTTTTCAGGTTTTTTCAAATGAAATTAAGTGCAATACATACTTGCATGTCAAAATGTAGATATGTACATGCTTCTATTAACGGAAGCAAACTAAAATGCAGAACACTCTTTTGTTGTATATTAATCAACATATCAGTTGGGCCAGGATCATCTTCTTTGCTGTATGTTCGGACAGCAGCATCAGAGCAAGTAACACCAGACTTGATAAAATCAAACAGAAAGGTGACTGTAGGAGGATTCTTTTCAGTCTGTGATGAGAGCAGGAAGCTGAATAAACTATTATTCATCAAGGACTATGAGAAGCAACATCTTTACCACACACTGGGCAAACAGCAGCATCTTTTCTTACAGACTGTTACAGCTTCGTTCTTGTAGGGATAGGACAGAAAATCTTTCCTTTCTCATGCCATTAATCTTTTTAATAGGACCTCTGTATGATGTTTTAACTGTGGTTCATAACACACTCATACTTTCAGTTTTACTGGACTGTAGTTATTCAAACTATAGGTTTTTATCACCACTCTTAAGTATCCGTTGTAAAAATATTTCATATTTTAATTTTTTTAATGGTGATAGTGGATTGTCTGTTTGTCTGTGTAGGAACTGCATAATTTTCATTTAAACAATGAATCTATCTGAGTTAGAATTTTGTTATTTTACAATTTTCAAACGTATTTAGATATTTTCAAATTTTAGGCATTTTCAATATGAATTGCATTATTGTAACTGTTAAGAGTTGCTTTTTTAAAGTAATCTATGCAGCACAGATATTAATAGTGCCCCACAAAGGTTCATAGCTTTGAATATTTTAACATTTTAGACACATTTTAACCAGGTTTTATGGACAGACAAATGGAAATTTGAATGTCAAATCGTACAGGTAAGTCCTGTTCATTCAAAAATGGATTTACGTCTTTATTTGGACTAGGCTAGCTCAAGGTAATGTGAATTTGTTGGATCCAAACCCATTGTCCTGCTGGAGGTCTAACCTCCCAGTTGTTAATCACTCTCAATCTGGCAGGTAATCTTACTGAATGTGATGTATTTTACTCCTTTCATATTTCCAGTTAAGATTATACAGCTGGATTATTACTGAGATCAAAGTAGCCACAGACAGACTCTGTATGGCATTTCTAAAATCAGGTGGTTCCACACGATTTTAATTAAGGCTATCAAAGTAAATTAGGTGGTAAACAAATTCTAACCTCACTTTTTATATGTGTTGCTTGGTATGTGAATATTTTTGCAAGCTACTGTAACTGGTCTCATTGCAGTCTCAAGTTAGCCTTGATTTTTGCACATTCCAAACCAGGCCAAGTTCTTTCGTTGAACAGATTCTATGGCAAAGTTCTGTGAGGCCTTCACTGTTTGAAAGGACTTGAGCTTTTTCAATCTTTGTGTCCAAATAAATATTGAATACTTTGCAGTGCTTTAATTGCTTGACAGTGACATTTCACATGCATGTTATTGACCTGGCTGGAAGCTGGTGCATGTGCTATACTTTCCGTCAGATCATGTCCGACCCAAATTAAAAAGGGTGTTGGATGATGTTGTAAGACATAACAAGAGGGCGTTCACTGCCATGTTGCACACATATTCAGCTAATCAAGAACTGCCCTGCTTGGAGACATACTGTCCACTGAATAAGTACATGCAGTGATCAGGTCACCAAATGAAGTAAAGCTGGAATCAGGACTTAAGCTTCTTCTAATCCGTGACTAAAAAGATCAGACGGTTTTCATTTAGTGTACAGGTTGATGGGAGAATCACACTAGGTTCTGACCTTCGGGGGACATAGATACAATCCAAAACAACAAAAATATATACATTTACGTCATCATATACTGTAGGTACATTCTGCAGTGGTGACATGACTACTATTTTACTCCCCAAAATATTTGACTTTTGAGTTAGATACTTACAGAACCTTACAGTTTAGTTATGTCATCTATTTAATACACACCAAAGACCCCTGGCAGAATTTGGTCCACCATCAAAAGCTGAATTCCTTTAAACAGCTAGATATACATGTTCAAACAAGGGCTATAAACATTCCCACTAACAATATTATAACAGTCTTGACATAAAAGAAAACAATATTCTATTGATATATCTGTCTTACTTCATGGTGAGTACATAATTAGATACAGGATCAAGCTGAAATATCCAAAACATACAAAATTAGGAAAGGTGCCATTTTGTGGTACTTAGCTTTGCAGGTAGGTCAGACATTTTTTATTCAAGTACAGCTCACTTCATTCCAGGGTTCTGATTAAATAAGCTTGAATATGCACAAACCGGGGCTTAACACTTGTTTGTGTCACTTTTCACGCAAAGGTTATCTATTAAAAAACAACTTGACAAGGAAACATGCAATTCTCATGCCAACCCTGACCCATACATACACATTTTGGAGAAAAGGGAAAAAAGTCCTCTAAGAGGTTTCACATGATTAATGATCATAATCATTAATCACAGGTTGAGGTCATCATACGCATCAAATACTGCAGTGTAATTCATGCTATCACTAGTTAACCCTCATTTTACAAGAGAACCTGATAAATAAATTATAAAAGCCTAAAGCATGCACAATTTTAAACACCTTATCACCATCACATCCCTCTCCCCGATGATCCACAGGATGAGTTGTACCACGGATCAATGCAAAAATCTAACAAGTTGAAAGGCATTCACTTCTACCCGATTAAGCAAAATTTGGTTGAAAAGAAAAAAAAAGGACAACATAATTTACATCCAGACATCTACATTTGGTTGAAAAGTGAAAGATGAAAAGCCTTAATTTTCAGATAATTGAAAAGGTGTTGAAAACTGGATTTGCAACCGAAACCTCAACATTTATTTGTAACAATTCAGATCAGAAGGACCCAGTAATTAAGGCGAGACAGACAGTGGGATAGTTCAAAAAGCATTTATTAAAATAAACAGGATCTGTAGTAGCAGCGGCTAGGGTGTCTAAGGCAGGAACACCTACAGGAGAGAAACACAGGTTAATGACCACAATAATCTGACGGAGAATGATTATGAACATGTGAGTCACTAACCTGGTTTTGCAGTTCAGTCCATGCCCAGAGAATGAGGAAGATTCCAGTCGGTAGGCTTACAAGACACAGCAGAGACTGCCAGAGAGTTTCAGAGGCTGAAGGCTAGAAGGCTGCAGATCAGATCCAACCAGACAAAGGAAAACAGGATAATCCAGAAGGCAAAGTCAAGAGGCAGATTTAGGTTCAAACCACAGAAGAATCCAACTGGAGTCCGAAGACAGGTGGGGCAAACAGGTCTGACATGGGCAAGCAGGCTCAAAGGTCCAAATACAGAAACGGGTCAGGGTCAGGCAATGAGAACACTATTAGAAACCCTAGAAAACTCTCATACTGTACCAAAGGCTCAAGAATAATCTGGGGCTGATGACTGGGAGCAAGCAGCTTTAATACAGGCAGGAGCAGGTGGATCAGATGCAGAGATGGGAAGTTACGAAGTACAAATACTTCGTTACTGTACTCAAGTAGATTTTTCTGATATTTTTACTTTACTTTACTACTTATTTTTATGGCGACTTTTTACTTCTACTCCTTACATTTTTACACAAATATCTGTACTTTCTACTCCTTACATTTTAAAAAATTGACTCGTTACTTTAGTTTTGAATCACTTCAATGGAGTTACCGTTATTATTTTTCACGTCATCAATACCAAATTCAATCTAATTGGATGGGAATCTACGTTGCATTTGACGCACCACTACAAGATGAATCGACAGATTCGGCGGAATTCATTCGCGGCAAATCATTGCAGCTTGGTGGCGGTGGGGTTAGCATAGTAGCGTGGACGACGAGATGATTGAAAATGAACACAACGGAGATCTAGTCCTATTGGCAGACATCCATTTAAAATGTAGGCAACGGCATGAAAAAAGTGGTTTCTACTTTTACTTTTATACTTTAAGTAAATTTACAAGCCTGTACTTTGTTACTTTTACTTGAGTAAAGAAGTTTAATCAGTACTTCCACTTTTACCAGAGTATTTTTTAACACAAGTATCTGTAATTTTACTCAAGTACGGAAAGTGAGTACTTTTGCCATCTCTGATCAGATGAGCTTTGATGAGAAACCAAGCAGAGTTAGACAGGTGAATGCTCCAATAATTTGGCACTGAAGACTAGTTTGAAGGCTGGTTAAATAGAGGCTGAAACAGGTGGATAAGATGAGTGGTAATGAGAAATTGGCAGAGATAGGCAGAGGATTGAAATGAGCAATTATATGAAACATCTGCACAAAGATCGTTAGAGTTGAATTTAAAGGTCAAATCTACTCTGTTGGATGTTGAAAATGGGAGAATAATGAGAGAACAAGATTTCCTGAACCAAGATGATGACAGGTTTATTGGGCTTCCTAGAGTGTTGCTCTTTAACTGTAGTATGTACTAAACAGAGTTAAATATCAGAGAGTCCAACCTGCCGGACACATGCTGTCAAAGAAAAACAGGTGAAAGAACACAAGTGAAATTTACCAAAAAAAAGAGAAGGAGCTGGGTTCACAGTTCTAAAGAAACACAATTAAATATGGATAAGCAGCTCTACATAGTACATTAGATGTGATATATATATTTAAACATTATAGTTATTTATTTATTTATTTATTTATTTTGGGGAAAATGGTCATGGCCTCATGTCTGTGTTTATTAAAGATCCAAGATCCACAAGAGATTAGAAAACATTTACATAACCCAATATAATAAGCTGATGTAGTCATATTTTGGGGTTAGCAAAGTCAATCTAATATATAGCTTAATGCGCAGCTCATCCAGATTTTTGATTTTTGAATTTTATTAATGGATTACATAGCTACTCTTCGGTTTCTGGCAACTGGCCTTTACCAGTACTTTTTCGACCAAAACCTCTAAACATAGTCAACAGTTAATTAACTTTTAAGAGCAAAATAATTCTGTTATTGTATCCATAAAACTATTACGATCAATACTTTTGGTGACGTCATTGTTATCATAATTAGTCCATATACCGAACTGAACATGTGTCAATTTAGAATAAAAATTCCCTTTCATTTTGATGCCCTTTCTGTAGCTACTATACATATTTATCCCACTCTTCACCTCACTCACCAACACATCTATTTCTACCTTGGGTAAAATGCTGTTTTTCTTTGTGTTTGCTGCCTTGGCCACTGGCAACCATGAAACATCATTGATCAGATGGCTCATTGAAATGAACAATGTCATTCATGTGGTGCTTTACATTGATCATTTATGGCTGAATGCACATGCAGAGGGCCGAGCATTAGGTGGAGCCTTTCAAGTGGGATTCATCAATAATCAGTTAGCTTTTTCTTGAGCGCCTACTTGGTTTGCTAAATCTGAAATCCTTTTGTTGAAAAAAGATGATGATGCTAGAAAGAATAAAGAGCCTTCATTTAAAGTAACCACCTAAATCCCTGTGATCTTCTTTATCGCTGCACAATGGAAAACTGATCTTAGACTTAGGATAATGCCACTGGTGAGAATTGAAGATATTTGATTGAAGGTTTAAGAAACAAGGAGAAGAAGTTCTGTTCTTTTATAATAGTAAATATTACTGCATGACATTTCCATCGTTCAATCCATGGCTGCACTCATACATTCAACAGAAATTGCCTCTTAGCCACAGACAAATGTAAAAGTATTGTCCTCTTAAAATATCCAAATGCATAACAAACACAACATTAATATAAAGTCCATGTCTTTACCTCTCAAAGTATTACATCTGAGTGTCTACACAATGTCCCTGAACAAATTATCAACATGGTCACATAGTGAACAGAGGTCCGATGAGGAACCAACAGGAGTGTCCACGGTCCAGGGTATCTAACCATCGAAGTACCACCAAATCCAACCGTTATCCAGATACAGCTCTTGGAGGAGATAATGCTCTCCAAATAGTTTCTTGCTCTTGAGAACTGTTGGACCCATAGACATTGACAAAATTGCAGTTTTTTGCATCAAAACAAGCTCTGTGACTTGCTTGACAAAATCCTGGTCCTCTATGTTAAGTTGAAACTGGCTACACTCCTTCAACCTAAATCACAACCCACAACCAGTCCCTGATTCATCTAGTCGTGCCTTGTGTAGTGTACAGATGGTAATGAGGGGCGATCAGCCTCTAACAACCACCTCCCGATCGGGAATCGAGAGGTTGGGCAAATCGTTCAGTGGGCACATGTAAACAAGTAAAATGGAGTACTTTCTGTTAAATTGACAGACCATAGCAGCCCTGTTTGCTCAGCCATGTCTTTGGCCAAATACGTCCTTGCCTTTTCATTTTAGGGCTTTTAGCACATAAAATTGCACAAATTGCCAAGGCATCGCGTTTCAGTCTACGTAGTGAGCTTCATATTCCTATTCTACTCATTTGGCTTTCGGATAGACGAGTCTGAGTAGCACCATCTCATCTCCGAGTCTGACGTGGTTTTTAAACGTACAGTGTGAGCAGGTAAATCGCATCAGAGCATCGGGTTGCACAGTGTTAGAACATACATTGTGAGCTGTGAACTCACACTGTACGGCGAAACCCTGCGGTTTCGTCATACAGTGTGACCTGTAGCTGCGTGCAACAATTGAAAAAAAGTGTATGCCCGGCTTTAGTCTGAAAGTGGTGATGTAGTTATTTAGGTGTTTTTGTTAAAGACAATTTTGATATTAGAGTTTTAGCATTTCAGGATGACTGAACCTGAAGCGCCTCAACACGTACAGCAGATATATGACCCTATTGCAGAGTACAAAGCAAAGTGTGTACAAGAAAATTAACAACATGCAAAACAGCTTTACTGCCTTTGCAAATGGAGCTTTAACTTTAACACGAGTAACCATGAAAAATACTGCACAGGCTGAAGAGACAAAACTGGATAGAGAAGAGGACATACGTTTTTGCCTCCTTCTCCTTGCTCATTGATCCAGCACCAGTAGAACAAAGCTCCTGTTCTGTGTTGTTGAATCTGACTAGTTTCATTAATGAGAACGAAAGACTGGGAACACCAAAATGGCAGTTTAACAAATGTAGTTAAATTCCACATAGTATTTTACTGTGTGGCTTTATTTAGTCAGTTTATCAAAGATTTATCTCCTTAAATGTGATTTTTTTTCTGCTTTTAGTGAAACATTCTTTCAGACTATTGTGTTTTCAACACCTTCTGTTTTCCCAGTAGCAAATTATCAGCAGTCATATTTCAACATGAGAATGACATGAGAATTCATGAGCCATTGTTTCTCCTACATAGTTATCTGTTTAAAAATAAAGTTTTTTTTTAATAAATGTTTTGCAAGCAGATTAAAATTGCATGAAATACTCTTTCAGAAAGCTGAGACTTTTTTCAATTTTGAAAAGAATCTAAAGAAAGAAATTCAGCTGTTTAATTTTGAAACAACTCAAAGGTCATAATTCAACATGATGGTCATTAATCTGTAGTACAATGGCACAGATTTGGCTGTTAGGTTGTTATATTAAGAAACAGTTCAAATTAGCTCTGTCGTCAGCTCTGTTCAAGCAATGTAACTCCTTTGGCTGAAAAAACTATGTTTTCTTCAGTACACTGACTTCATGCCACTACAAGTAATAACTAACCCTTTTCTTCAAGGTGTGTAGCGTTTTGAAATTAAATGCTTGCTTTTGGGTTCCTTAAGCACCACTTTTGAAAAAAACAAACTGCTTTACTGCTTTTATCAACCAAATAGCTCTCTATAAAATGATTCCCTAAAACATTTAACTTTTAGGTTCTTCCTTTGGGAAACTTTAATCTTTAGCCATGCTACATGGTGTTAATTGTTAGCGGTGCTTATTTATTTCCTATAACTCTTGCAAGGGTTTTTTCATCAACTTATTTGATATGTTAATAGCCCTAGGCAGGAAGGATATCTTGTAGCGATTTCTTCTGCAGCAGAGATGGAGAAGTCTTTGATTGAAGACACTGTTATTGTTCAACAGTCCTCTAAAGAGGAGCTCAGGTTTGTCCATTATGTTCTTCAATTTATGAAGAATTCCTCTTTCTTTAATAGTTTCCAAGAGTTCTGGAGATGTTCCCAGAACATACTCATCCGTATTTATCAAACTCTTAAACTTCTTTATGTCACAGTTGGGTGCAGGATTTTGAGGACCCAAATGCAGAGATCAGGAGGCAGAGGTGAGTCTTGAAGATTTAATAAGGCAACTGAAGCAATCCAAAGTACAAAAAATACAAGCAACCAAAAAAAACAGAAAACTACAGGGGGAAACTCATGTGGGGAGCCAGAGATGAGGAAGCAGCAAAACAACAACAACGAACCAGCTCTGAGCGACTGCAGAGGTGGTGTATATAAGGGAAACCAAACAAAGGATTGGCTAATGAGCTGAATATGGAGCAGGTGTATGTGGAACTAGCTAGAAGGAAGCCAAGGGGAAAGGAAACAAATACAAGGGGGAAACAGAAAGTAACTAAAGACTGCTTGAATATAATGGAAAAATAAATCAAAGATCAACAAAACAGAAAACTAAAAACTCAAAGAGTCCCAAAAGGAGAGACCCATAACATTATAACTAATTTGCTCTGATGCTGTTACCCAAAGAGATGATGGCAAAAGAACTCACACCCTCTACAACAGACGTACACTCACTGGCCACTTTATTAGGTACACCTGTCCAACTGCTCATTAACACTTAATTTCTAAGCAGCCAATCACATGGCGGTAACTCAGTGCATTTAGGCATGTAGACATGGTCAAGACAATCTCCTGCAGTTCAAACAGAGCATCAGTATGGGGAAGAAAGGTGATTTGAGTGACTTTGAACGTGGCATGATTGCTGGTGCCAGAAGGGCTGGTCTGAGTATTTCAGAAACTGCTGATCTACTGGGATTTTCATGCACAACCATCTCTAGGGTTTACAGAGAATGGTCCGAAAAAGAAAAAACATCCAGTGAGCGGCAGTTCTGTGGGCGGAAATGCCTTGTTGATGCCAGAGGTCAGAGGAGAATGGCCAGACTGGTTGGAGCTGATAGAAGGGCAACAGTGACTCAAATAACCACCCGTTACAACCAAGGTGGGCAGAAGAGCATCTCTGAACGCACAGTACGTCGAACTTTGAGGCAGATGGGCTACAGCAGCAGAAGACCACACCGGGTGCCACTCCTTTCAGCTAAGAACAGGAAACTGAGGCTACAATTTGCACAAGCTCATCTAAATTGGACAATAGAAGATGAGTCTAGATTTCTGCTGCAACATTCGGATGGTAGGGTCAGAATTTGGCGTCTACAACATGAAAGCATGGATCCATCCTGCCTTGTATCAACGGTTCAGGCTGGTGGTGGTGGTGTCATGGTGTGCGGAATATTTTCTTGAAACTCTTTGGGCCCCTTGGTACCAATTGAGCATCGTTGCAACGCCACAGCCTACCTGAGTATTGTTGCTGAACATGTCCATCCCTTTATGACCACAATGTACCCAACTTCTGATGGCTACTTTCAGCAGGATAATGCGCCATGTCATAAATCTGGAATCATCTCAGACTGGTTTCTTGAACATGACAATGAGTTCACTGTACTCAAATGGCCTCCACAGTCACCAGATCTCAATCCAATAGAGCATCTTTGGGATGTGGTGGAACAGGAGATTCACATCATGGATGTGCAGCCGACAAATCTGCGGCAACTGTGTGATGCCATCATGTCAATATGGACCATTCCCTGAGGAATGCTTCCAGCACCTTGTTGAATCTATGCCACGAAGAATTGAGGCAGTTCTGAAGGCAAAAGGGGGTCCAACCCGTTACTAGCATGGGGTACCTAATAAAGTGGCCGGTGAGTGTATATCATAGAAGATACGCAGCATTTTACTTTAAACACTGAAGGACCTAAGCTTCTTTAAGAAGTACAATCTAATTTGCCCTAGAAAGCTTTACAGTGGCACCTGCAGTCTAGCCTGTTGTCCAGGTTAACATCAAGGTATTTATACTCCTCTGCCATTTCCATTTCTTCTACCATGATGGTAGAAACTTCAACGTTGTTTCTGATTCCTGAAATCTCCTGCTGGTCCTCCTCCCAGACTCTGTCCTGCTGCCCACAATAAATACATCACATTGAGATGTTGTTCCATTTTTTTTATTTTGACCAATCTGAAAACAATCAAACATACAAATCTTAAATGGATGGAAAAATAAAGTTTTATTACTGTAAAAACTGGATATGTCAATTTTAGGGGAAAAAGGGTTCAACATGCTACAGGTATACTGTATATCAGTTGCATTTGTTACAGTGGGAAAAAACAAAATTATCCCCACCAAGAAAATCATACAAAGAGGAAAAACAGCCCTTAAGAGACACTGTCAGAGCAACATAAAAGATCAAATTACGGTACATACTTTAGTGTATCAATTCAGGTCTAACTTTATATCGTTACAATGGGTTATTAAATCATCAATTTAAACACACAACCCTACCTTCTCTCTTTGACTTTCCACCTGTCAAAACATTTTAGGAGCACCAAGTTTAACTGATCGTGTATGTTTCCAACTTTACGTCCCGTTACAAATCAATTTTACATTTCAAATTTGGAAGATGTTTTCTTAAACAAATATGGATTCAATTTGGAGCAGATCTCTGTAGTCTTCCTAACAGCTGTGACATAAATCAAGATTTTTAATCATTAGAGTGATCCATACTCAACCTCATATCATATTATCTATGAGTCATTCTATCCTCAATTCTGTCTGCTGTCTTTATAACTAAGTTCTACTGCCAGTTGTTTTTTCCAGGTTGAGTTTATGAAAATAAATTTATAAATAAATATTTTGAAAATAAATATTTGGATTCGTAAAACAGTTAGGGATTTTATTACTTGAGATAATGCAGTTCTATCACTCAAAGGACTTCAGTAGTTCTCCACCAAGTTTTTCATTCACCATTTTTGTTCCTGCATCTCTGATGTCCTCTGTCATGAACCTGCTAAGACTTGTAATGCTGCAGGTCCAGCTGGTACACTTTGTACCAAAACACAATCTATTATGCTGTGGCTTTCAATTTGCCTTCTACAGTTTGTTTTGTGTGTCACTCCCCTGCTAAAATCCTCTCACATAACTTCTGTCACTTAACCCCACATCAAAGACCGCCCTGTTTGATCGTGGAGAATCAAATCAAATCAAAATATCATTGCTGTCACCATCTCTGTTTTTATTAAGACTGATAACTATGTTGTCAGCCCAATTTGCACATTTTTAATGGAAGCCGGCCAAGTGAAACACCTATTCTGACATCATGCAGTATTTGCTGTAGTCTGGCATTCGGCTATAACTGACACAATAAGGCTATGCAAAATGTGGAGCCCAAGATGTAGACATATAACATTTTTCCGAAACGTTGATGAGAGTTAATCTTTTGGGTTTTAGTACTGCCTGTTTGTAAAGCTTTAAAAACAGTTTTAGGACAACATGTAATTAAAATTATGGCATAAAAAGGAAAATTACATTGTCAGGCAGATGTTAAGTCATACCCATCAATGGCACGAATGCCAGCTTTACGGGTTTAACAGTGACAACACATTTAATCAAAAGTTCTCTCATGTTCGAAACAATACCTCTGATATAAATAGCTAAATAAATAGCTAAATAGATGAGGTTGCTGCATGCACAGACGGAGTGCATGTTGTATGTTTGTAAACATTTGATTTTGTGTGTCTAAATCAAGATAACAACAAAATAATGACAACATATATATAAAAATCTGTTTAATAGTTATCAAAGTGTAGAAAAAAAAAAACTTGCGTGAGTGAAGACTGATGGAAAATGGCTCCAAAGATTATAAGGCACCCTTTATTTGTTATGCTCTTGACTTTAATCACAATTTATGACAACAGATAAGAAAACTGATAAGAAAAAAAATTCATTTAGATTAGGAAAATATAAAAGAAGAGTTAACAATTATCATAAATGAATAGATGTCAAAGAAGCAGCGGTCCTATACAAAGGGAAGGATGGTTCAAATCTTCATGTCTTCCATTAATTCAATTAATCCAATTGACAAGAGGGTAAATTTGACCATATTGAGATAGTGCTCCTTTATCATTACCTTCTCTTTGTATAATGAACCAGAGTCACTGGAAGGGAACCCGCCCCATGGATGCTACCACTCTCATACTTGAAAATGATCAATGTTCAGTCTGAAAATCATATCTTAATTCATACAATCTTTGCCCTTGTTGGTTATCCAGTGTCCAATCTTTTGGAAGAATCTCATGGAGTCATGTGTTTCATATTGGATCTAAAGAATTCTCTGACTGATCCATCCATGAGAAGGATGGTCAAGGTTCTCTGTGAAGTTTTTCAATTTGCATGCATTCTTCTTTGCACAACAATCCTTATAGCACTAGCTCTCTTTATCAGCTTGTTGAGCTGTTTTAAAGTCACTGGCTTTGGTGATTTTTACTAACAGCTCATGGCAGAGGAGATCAGACCACATCAGGCTTTTAGCAGTTATGCAAATTCTTACTGTGAACTACGTTTCTTACAGAATTACTGTTCACTCAGTTTTAAAGACAGAGCTGTTTATCCACTACCTCTCTTCTTCTCTCATGATGGAAAAAGTGCTTGACATATTTTTTTTTCTTCTGGAATCCTGAGTAATTTTTAAATTTTTTTTTTATTCTTTTTTATTTCATTAGTCTTTCTGAACCACAGATCTCTGCAGCAGGTAGCAGGTATCTGCTGGAAAACAATGATGTCATATTTCAGAGCAGCAAAGCATTGAGGATGACTTTAGTCTAAAGAAGGACTGCAGAGTCTGTAAGTTGTTCTGCACAGGTGTTCAGTACTCTAGGGATGACGTCATCTCCACCAGAAGCCTTGTTTTGGTTCAGCAAACAAAGCTGCCTCCTCTCCTGACTTCTCTAGACGTCTAATGGACTAGTATAATGGGAATACCTTGTTGGTATGTTTTTTTAACATTGATTGACCCTAGAGGGTTTCCATAGTTAACTTGTATGGATTCAACAGAAAGTGTAATGTTTTGGTAAAAATCTCTGGGGGAAACGCTGAAAAACTTTCTCATGATTGTAAAATTATGTTTCAGAAGAGAAGAAATTAAACTGAAGCCATTTTTATTGCATCAGGGTGTATTATGCTTAGATACCCTTAGGATTCTTCTTTCCAAGTGAAATCACAAGTCTCTCCGTTCAAATTTTAGTTGATTCTTCAATGACAAATAGGAAGGTTTTCTCATTGCATACCATCTAGTTTGTTGTCAAAGCAGCACTGCTGTGGATCAGGAATTAAAACCATGTGCAAGTTTAATTTTAGCTTTGCAAGATAAAAATGTATTTCCTTTCTAAACATTTGGTAGTACACAAATGAGTTTATTATGACTTGTCTTGTTCAGGGGTTTAGATTTTAGCTATTCTTTCTTTGTGTTCCTTCCTTTGTTCTCTCTGTTGCTCTGCTCTTTGTTTATTTAATTTAGCCTCTTTTTCTACTGTCAGACATTTTCCTTTCGTAGATGGATCATTTTGTAACCTGGTTCAGTTCACTCTGTGTTTTTGTGTTTATTTACCACCTTCCCTAAGTCTCCATCTTCTGCATTCTTCTCCAGCTGCACTGCGTTCTTTTTATTAGTCGCACCTGTTTTCTTTTGTTTTGTTTGTTTTTGTTGGTTTTTTGGGGCATTTTTCAACTCACACAATAGTTGAAAGCCCCACTGTGCTGTCAATCCAAGCCAAATGTTCTGTTCTTTATTTCTGGTACAGCGGCTTCATCCTTGGTGTATGTTGGTTAATTCATCATTGATTTACTAAAGTCTAGATTTTCATAAGGAAATGACTGGTGCAACTTCAGAGCTCTGATGTTCTATACTTCTTAGTTGTGAAAAAAAAAAAACAATATGGGTTTTGGAAGAAGACAAAATAGCTTTGTAGTCTTTGCATGAAGCGAATATGGCCTAAAACAGAAAAGACAGCATCCATTCACATCATCAGTCTCCAGTTTCACAAATGGAAGATGTGGAATCTGGGGGTTATCCCACATGGAGTACTTTCTTGTGATTGGCTTATACAGGGGAGCTTTGTGACTGGTGGCAAACCATCCCTGCTTAAAAAATGCACTTGTGTATCGAGGCATGTCAGGGCAGTCTCAAAAATCCACACACAAATGCAGTGAAGTTTAAAGACCACTTGTACTTTTTAATTTAATTTATGATTGTTTATGGACAAGAAATACTTTGGTGAATCTTGTTATGTGCATGTGTGGATCTTGTGTGCTTGAATGAATCGTGCTGTGCTTGTGTAGATCTTGTACTGTGCATGTATGAATCACATATATGTTTTTGAGAAAACTTAGACCAATCTAGAACCATAGATATGCTAGCTAAAATAAAATAATACACACAATGCACTTTTTTGCATTAAATATGCTCGTTCTCCATCTGCATTAATTAACATTGTGCTATTTTTTTAAACTATGACTTCTTTTTAGTGCTACTTTATCTTTTTTGATGCATCTTCTTGAGCCAGAGATTTACAGCCACAACAGTTTGTCTTAGTTAAATGCTGGATTTGGATACATCTAGTCAAGGATTTGATCAAGCTTTTAACAAATTCAGACCAGCAAATAAAAGATATATATATATATATATTAAAATAAAATATTTCCCACAAGAATAAAACCTTCAGCCCAGTGCCTGATGGAAAACTTGCAGGGGAATTAATGCTATGGCAGGTGTGTAAAAGAGTCCTATAATGTATAAAAATTACATTTGTCATATTTTAAGCCAAAACAACAAACACTGATGTATTTCTGAATATCAAAAAAACTGTTCTCTTCTGCAGTGAATAAATCTAGGTAAATCTCATTATTTGACTATAGAAACCCAACTCTACTGGGTCTGATAAAAGACAAACATTATTAGGTTGACACACACAGGATAAGCTCTGTTATGAAAATGTCTTGGTTTTAAGACATTTTCTTTAACAACCTCTTGGCACTTCTAAAGCATTCCACTTAATTTATTCCCCCTCCTCTCATCCATAAAAATCTGATAAAATAACCAGACTTAAACATTTTGGGAACAACTTGACATATTTCTTTTGTGTGCAAGTCACACAGTCTATATGCCCTCTTCAAGGTCTCTCTCTAAAATGCAAACCAGACGTTTATTAGTTTAATGATATCTGTGGGAAAAGACACAACACCACAGAGGACCACATTCTAAACAAAGGATCACAAATTTGTGAAGGCAGTTATAGAGTATTTTTATTCTCCAGACAAGGCTCCACACCGGCACACATCTGCATTGCCTTTCTGACAATGTCAGGTGATACTTTAGGAGCAAAGTTATGGTCATGCTTATAATTTGTGGGTTCTTTAAATTGCACTCTGCTTTTAAGAGTAACATTAAAACACAAAAAAAAAACCTATAAAAATTAGAAGGAAAACATATTTGCAAATTTTAAAATCTTTTCTAATCATTTATGCACATAACGACATTTTGCTTTGCATGATATCAAACAGGTCAAATTTGCATCTTGTTACTTTGTTACTCAAAAAACAGACATTTTAAAGGTATGGTAGATAACTAAAAAAGTTAAAGAATTTTCTTTAAATATTAGCTAAAATGGTCACTATCTCACTAAGTCCTAATAGCAGCATGTGAGACAGAACAATCTGTGAAAGAAATAAAACTCCTCTGCCTCCTTCCAGTGCTCTTACTACCTTTTGTATAAATACATAACTCCAATCAGAGCCAGAAGGAATGATGTAAAAACTTATGCATTGCTCACAGAACCTCCCTTGGGCACCACTTATTGTTAAAGCTCAGGGTGGCTGGTAAGCATACCGTTGATGTTTGGTGCCTAACAGTAAATGTGCCATAGCCATTTATCCTCTTTCATTAGTAGCTCTGCTTACTAGCGTGCAGATTCATAGCAGGCTCCACTGTGATGGAGGAGCTGAGCAGCAAGATCTACAGTGCAGCCGATAGCAAAAGGGCTGACCTGCTTGTTCAAATTTTTTGTTTTCTCAAAACTCCTTACTGGAGATTTAATTTGATTGTAAAGATAATGTTTCTCATCTAAGCCTGACAGTATAGAACCAAGCAGTAAATTCAGTAATATTGGGATCTTTTTTCTCTTTTTTTCTAATAAAATGTCATGGGTTCCTTAATATTGTTAATAGATTCCATATAAATCAGTTAACTTGGGTTAAACTAATTTGACCCTCTGAATAAAAGTTTCCTAGATGGGATATAAATGTAAGTTAAATGTTCACCTGTCCAAATATGTCTTTAGACCTTTCTATTTGCTTTGTTCATTCATTGTCTTGTGACAGAGGAAAGAATAGTTTTTGTTGTACCAACTGTGAAGCCTTCCTTGGATTGATATTCAGAGAAGTTTTTTTCTTCTTCACGTTTTGCCCTTAAGAGTGAATTTTTCAGTTAAATAAACTTTTCATTGGGTCTTTTGAAATTCTATCTATACTCTGTTGGACTAATATGCCTTGATCATTTCATATCCTATAAATTGAAGTATGCTTTAATACTTTAGTCACTGACCTCCAGGGACATTTGATGTTGATAAAAGGGACATTGGAAAAAAAAATTGCAGAAGTAACCACTCAAAACTGATTAGAGTCGTAAACCAGATCATTGGGCAGAGCCATTGATCAAGCACAGGGGGGAAAGTTTCTATACCATACAACCAAGGCACTCGAACTGTTATGACATTTCAGTCTTTGGGTACAAAGAAAACTGTTAACTGGAGAGAGTTGCAATCTGAATTGCACTTTTTGGGGATATATAAAAAATAAATAAGGTGCTTGAAAAAACTTTAAGTTTGTGTTTTTCTTTATATTGGGATTCATTATTATTTGCTTTTTAAAGATGTCATTATGTCTTGCCATGTATGTTTTTGCTTTACTAGTACTGATTTTTACTTCAGTAAACAGTGCATTCATGTGCAAACACTATGCTCGCTTTCTGCACATGCGGATCACTTTCAGGCCATAAACCTTTCAGATCAAGGCTTATAACAGTGGAATTAATTAGCAGCATGAACAATGTTTAAAAAGTAAAATGTGTTTCCAGGAAAAAAAAAAAATGAATTAAATATCCAGACCTGCTATCTGTTCATAGGATGGACAATAGAGCCACAAATATGTCTGCACAATTGAGTGATAACTTGTTAACTCATCTGTACTTCTAATATAACTAACTAGAGAATTTTATCTGTAAAAATTGAGGAAAAGGCAAAACAATTAACAAAAAAAAAAAAATGTTATCTTATCTCTGCTATTTCATGTCTTTCAAGCACATTCCTGGTGTTTTGGTCAAATTATTGTGTTTTGAGGATGCCCGCGCCCATTTACAACAGGAGCTACTGTAATCTGATCATAGATAATCTAAGGATGGTCTGTGAGATCATACATCACAACCAAATGACAACAGCTCCAAGTCCTCTGAAGCCTTGCACAGCAGTGAACTCTGTGCAAAGAAAAACTCTCTGACAGGCAATCAGTCACTATCTGTTTAACCTTTACATGACAAAGCAACAAATTGCCTTTGAATTGCTTGTTGCGGGTGAAATCCCAGCTTCAGGGGAAAGTTTTTCTCCCCTCTTAGGGCAATGAATCATAAAAATGTGACAAATATGCCTTGACATTGCTTTTGGAGCTGATTAATGAGTGTAGCTATAGTCACAGTGGAAAGTCCCACACAGACAGGTTTGGAGGTTTCTGTTGAGCGCAGGAGCAGTAAAGAAAAATATTCTCTTCATGTGTGTTCTGGCACTGAACACAGGTTAACTAAATAGTATTCAAGCAGCCTGTTCCCCTTATCTGAACCCTGAAATTTACTTTAACGCATAGTGCTGCATTATTTATTTTACATACAGCTTTCAGTTTGTACCTGCAGTACAGGTACATGAACTTACACTAGCAGAGATTACCAGACATTTAGTGTGGAATATATACTTTCTGTTTTATATGTAAGTTACGGTATATATTATTAAAAATCCAAACTAGACAGGTTATCTTTATCTTTAATGGAATAGATTTCAGTACTTAAATAAACTACAACAAGAATTCCTGTTGCATCCTAAAATGACATGTTTGATAGTGTCATGGTTGGGTGGATGTTTTTGAGGACCGAAATGCAGTGATCAGGAGGCAGAGGTGAGTCTTGGAGGTTTAATGGGGCAACTGAGGCAAAAACCCAAATATACAAAGTACAAAAATACAAAGAACCAAAAAAACAGAAAACATCAGGAGAAAACTCACATGGGGAGCCAGAGATGAGGAAACAGCAAAACAACAACAAGGATGGGCTACTGAGCTGAATATGGAGCAGGTGTGAGTGGACCTAACTAGAAGGAAGCCGAGGGAAAAGGAAACAAGCACAAGGGGGCGACAGAGAGTAACTTAAAACTGCGAGAATACAATGGAAAATAAACCAAAGATCAGCAAAACAGAATAACTGAAAACGAAAAACTCAGAGTTTCAAAAGGGGAGAACCAAAACAGGTAGAAGTTTGAACTCTTTGCACCATGCTTAACTTACTAGCCAACCAACTTAACACACATAATTAACGACTTGTGGTTTCTCCATGTCATGTGAATTTACAGTTGGCATAACTGACTAAAGGGCTCGTTTTACTCCTGCAGCAGTGTGTCGCAGTGAGCTTCTCTCAGGTATGATGCAGACATTTTAGATTTATGCTCAATATTGAAGCTTGGTCTGCACTATGTTTATTCTACATTTGAGATAAATACTTTCTTATGATTATAAAGTTAAAATATTAATTCCTTGTACATGTGGATACACTTAAATAAATAATATTTACTTAATAACCATGTAAATCTCAAATACCAATATCACCAACAGATAATGTTTTTATCATAATGAAACAAAAATAATTGTGTAATAATAAATCAATGTCAAATAGTGAAGGGAGAACCAGTAGCTTGTTCTGATTACCATCACTTGCTAACTTAGACTTAGATTGTTTTTATCGTCATTTTGTCTACACAGAG
>NW_015150695.1:818521-856989 GCF_000732505.1 Cyprinodon variegatus
CGGAGGGCTCCGGCACGCCGCAAGGATAGCTTTCTTGCCGGAGTGTCTCGGTAACCGCAGCCGGACAGCTCAGCAGCCGGTGAGAGAGGTTTACGTCTTTTTAATGACTTGGAATCACTGCGGCGCCGCACCCACAGCACCGCAACGGTAAGACCGGAGTCTGTGTGAGCCTGGGGTTAGCGAGCATGCGCGTTTCCTGTCGCTTGCGCGGGGACTCGTGCCGCCTGCGCTGTGCGGAGATGCAGAGGAAACCGTATCTGATGGGGAAATGCAGCTCGACGTAACACGGGTATTTCCATCAGGAAAACGCTGTTTTGCTGCTGGAGTCATCCTCACTCTCCATCTCTCTGTGTGTGCTGTACGTTAACACCCGCCAGCAGAAACACCCACCTCCCCAACTGACAGACGGAATCTCACTATACATCAGCCATTCTCATCCTCCCCTCTCTCATGACATGGCGCGCACCTCTGGATGACCTAAAAAATAATCTTTAATATCTCTTAAATAAAAGAAGCACAAACAATATTTTTTCTGCACAAATCTGCACTAACGTTGCACTAACCATTCACTCTATTTACAGAGTTTTTTGACGTGGGTGGGGTGTCAGCTTCACGCAGCTGCGCACGAGTCCTATCATGAAAAAATGTTAATTGTGCGACCTGAGTAACGCGCAGTAAGGAGGTGTCTGCAGTGCGTTATAGTTACAGTCAAAGTAATTAGTTAGATTACTCGTTACTAAAACAAGGTAACGGCGTTAGTAACGCCGTTACTTTCAACGCCGTTAGTCCCATCACTGAATATAAATGGCGCCAGTACTACATGTATGTAATGACTGTGGAGAGGAAAACTCAGTTTTAACAGGAAGGAAACTCCAGCAGAACCAGACACAGTGTGAACGGCCACCAGAGGAGGCCGACTGGGGTTCAAGTGACAGAATCATACAGAGAAAAAGAAGCAGATCTGTCAACCAGCTCCACAGTTGGCTCTGTCCAGGAAAGACACAGCCAAGCAGACGAGCTCCGAGCCAGCTCTCATGTCAGAGGATGAAAGAGAGCTCATACAGTTAGACACAGTCAGAAAATCAGGACTACATTGAAAAGCTGGATAAGCTTCAACATCTATAAACAAAGGTGTTGATGGCAGCAGCACAGCGGATATTTCTCTACAGGATGGTATCACAGCCATAGATGAAGATATTATGATCAGAAAAATGATAGAGTATAAAGAGTAGAGATTGAACTAACAAATACTACAGAATGAGTAAATAGAGATATAATGAAGCAGAATGCTGAAAAGTGGTACCCATGTCCTCCAGCAGTCTAAGCCTATAGCAGCATAACCACAAATGATAGATAGACTCTAACTATAAGGTTTACCAAAAAGGAAAACTTTTAAGCCTAGCCAGAAACAAAAATGTGTTTCTGCACCAGTCACTGAGCAGATTGAGCATAGTCACAGTCAACATCTATAGCTTATGTTATTAATTTACAACTATTTTGAGGAATTTTAACTAGTATTCTCTTTTACAGACTCAGTCCCCATCCAGATGAAGGTGGGTTTGAAAGTAAAGGACACGCTTGTTTATGCTTTCCACATACGAGAGGTCAATGCAGCCCAATGATGTTATTTCAAAACCTAAACCCCTCAATGCGGTGTCAGCGAGGCTTGATTTTCTAGGGAGATTTCCAACTATGTTGACAGTTACACACAGAAAAACATGGATGGGGTTGGAGGAGCGACAGCTCATATTGACAAGAGTTAGCATATGTAATCTAGAGATATCTTCTTCTTTTACACCACAAATTTCTTCATTTGACTTCTAGAGACTAAAGTTTTTCTGCTGGGGTTTGATTTTTAGCTTCATTCCGTACACCTCCTTGCTTTTGGTTTTGCTTCAATCTAAATGGATATAAAATGTTGATGTGACACTTTATTTTGGAAGATGTCTCAGTAGTAGCTCAGTTGATTTTCCAGATACTTCATTTCCAAATAACAGGGTGTTGGATATTTTTCCTAATATAAGTACATTGCCTGGACGTTCTACAAATAACTTTTGCAGTTAAAGGGGGGAGTTTGTTCCAGAAGGGTGGAGCATAAGATTTAAAAGCTGCTGCTAAATATCTGGTTCTGAAAATGCAGAGTAGATTTGAGCCAGAAAATCTGAGAGCTCTGGGTGATTCCTCCACTGACAAATCTGTTATGGTGCTAAGCCAATGAATGATTTAAAGACCAGAGGTTTTGTAAAGTCTATTATCCGAGATACAGAGAGCCGATTTTAGAACTGGTGTGCTCCACTTAGTTTTAGTGAGGATGCTGGAAGCAGCATTCTGCTGTAAGTGTTTTTAGGCATACCTGAAAAGACACAACTTGGCTCCAAAGATGTTTAAAGATAAACACAGTTTTTTTTAAGATCCTACTGAGACATTAGTCCTTTAATCCTGGAGATTCTCTTCAGTTGATAAAAACTCATCTTGTTTCTGTCTTTTTTGTGTCTTTTTATAGGTCTGAATACATCACTACACCAATATTTCATTTGATTTTTTTTGTTTGTTTTTTTACCCACTTACAGAATCACACAGAGAAGAAGTGAGTTTTAAAACCTTATTTACAAAAAGCAGCAAGAATTTGAAAGGGGAGAACTGCAGGAAGTCAGTTGAACTTTCTAGTTGGTCTGAGGGGAGAAAGCAGACTGATCAGGACGGAGTTAGTTGATGACTGAGTGATTTGCTTACTTGACAGATAAAGGGGTGGTACAGTAGGATGGATCTGTAGGAATTTGACTTTACCCCAGGTCCAGGAGAATGTGAGTGAGATCCGAGAGCAGGCAAGTGATGAAGACTGATAATTGCTGCACAGTGGTAAGACCTTTTCCATGAAGATCAAACACCAACTGAGGTTCACTGGTTTTCTTGAACAATAGTGCACAATAAGAGAAACTCAAAAGTCCAAAAATATCAACAAGAAGGATATTCTTTGTTTAGGTCTTTGGTTGGAATGCCATCAGGGGTAATCATCCAGCAAAGAAAAATTATCCTTCGCCTCCTCATATACATGCTAGTCACCTTGATTGAGAAATTCTCTGACAGAAAGCTCATTCACACCAAAAAACAGCAAAACCCTAGAGCCCCTTAACACGTCAAACCTGATCATTTGTTTCTGCCTGTAATAACTAACATTTTTGTCTAATTTTTCATTGCTCCTCCTATAGTACAAAGGTTACTACTTTACTTCAGTTTTTTGACTATCTGTAAAGTACATTTAAAGAAATACTCTCATTCTACTTTAAAAAAAAATTTCTCCCCTAAGCGTTTTTATCATCATATTCTGCTCACATTTTCAGTAGGAGAAATTAGAGGTGTGATGCATTTAGGAATTACTTCATTCAAGTGAAATGTTACTGGTATTTCTGGATTCCGTACCGGAGATAGTAACCATGACTTCATATGGAGCAGTTTAGAAATAACCTTTACATATTTTTTAATCTCACTAGTTTGTTCTATTTGTCGCCTGTAGGATGACGTTCATCTGGGTTTTATTTAGCAGGACATACCGAGTGAACTACATTTAGAGAAAGGTTTATCATACTTGTCATTCTTTTAAAGCTATTTTCCTCCCTTACGAAGCCTAATATGTTCAGCCAGACCACACAGGTTATTTGGAGGCTTCCAGCCAATATGATGGAGGAATCCTTCAAAGCTGTTTCATCAAAAGGTTACACAGTAAATTATGGCAGTAACGTCAGTGGATGAGGCACCTTACTCCCGGTAGGAAGAAAATGAAAAAGTACTATTTTAGAGTTTTGAAATGAACTGCATTTTCAAGTAGTCACCCAAAGTTATATCCTGCTTAAAAGAATTACAAAGATTTTCTTTATCAAATATTTAATATAAACAGTTTTAAAGATGTTCATAAAATATATCAAAATCACAGAACGGATCAAATCTTTGGTCCTTAAATATGCTCATTTTAAATAGCTTCTGTGAAAATCATCAGTCATAATCAGTTTATCTTATTGCATAGCATTAAGAAACATGACATGCAGGACTAACTCATATAAGGAATTTCCTCTGGTGGCAAGGTGCTAATCATGGAAAAACATACGCTTGCCATAAAAAAGTGGAAATATATACTGAGTAATAAACAAATGCAAGTTGAATAGGGATAGTAAGAACATAGAGAAAAACGGTGCAGCTTTTGCAAAGGAAGAACACTGTGTGAAATACTGAAAAAAACAATAACAAGGATATTACATTACATTATTAATGTAATGTAAAATCATTAATATCATGGACAAAAAATGTGTTTTATTTGCAATGTGAAACTGTAAGTGGGAAACTCAAGTCTGTCTCAAGGACAGCTGCAGCCTAAGGCTATGTTCACACTTCAGGCCTTGGTGCTCAATTCCGATTTTTTTGCGAAATCCAATTTTTATGCATTGCCGTTCACATTTTCAAATACATGTGACTTGTATGTGATCTCCTGTGAACTGGAGTCATACAACACCAATGTCCCGAATGTGCAGTAGAGGATGCATTGACATCACAGGCAAGCATGGTCTGTGTTTAAGGAAGTAAACATGGATGGTAGTGCTGGAGCGCATCTAGCGATCTTTTCCAACCATAAAAACTCAATCTTTTCAAGATGGTTAAACATAAATAATGCTCTCCGCATCATCCTCCGCCATGGTTGTTGTTTTTCTTGCTGCTTCTTCATAGCAAGAACCAGAATATTGAACTTTGTCAGGTATTAATGGGTTCAGGTCGGATGAATGCGACCTGGCCATTCAGACACAGGTCGTATTTGAAAAGATCAGATTTGGATCGGATTCAGGACCACATAGCCAAGTGCCCTGGGTTGCATTGGAAAGCAATGGATCTGTGTTGTTCAGACAGCCATGAAAAGTTCAAATACCGGTCGCATATGAGCCAAAAAATCGGATTTGTGTGCAGTGTAAATGTAGCCTAAAAGATTAAATAAAAGAAGATAAAAGAAGCGGAGAGATTTTGGAACTGATGGACTGCAGCCTCCTGCATGAGGGTAGAAACTGAAATAGTTTTTGTCAAGTTGACAGGGGTTAGCGGCAATCACTCCTGCTTGCCTACAAGTCCTGGAGGTGTACAGATAACAAAGATATTAAGAATTACGCCTAATCACCCCCTCTACAGAGCAAATGATACATGTCATGATCTTGCTGTTGATGTCTGGTCAGATTAATCATTTTAATCACCTGCCTATCTATGCCTAATTCTCAATACTGCTTATCTTATCCACATCTTATTCAGCCTCAGTTTAACCAGCCTTCAGACCAGTCATCAGGGCCAGATTATTCAACATATGGCGAGAGTTCTCTAGCATACCTGCGTTTTCTGATAGCCTGATCCTGCCTCCGGACCTCTGAGCCTGCCTGTGACCATTCTGATCTAAAATTTAAATAGATAGAACTTAATTGATCTCACAATAGAGAAATTACTCTCTGGGAGGCTCCCGCCACACCTCATTGGTAGCCAAACGGCTGGAACCAACCTCATCCTCTGGGCTCGGAATGAACTCTCAGGTTAGTGACTCACAAGTTTATTATCAGCCTCTGCTAGATAGACGTGGTCACTAACCTGCTTTCTCCTTCTATAGGTTTTCTGACTTATAGGTCAACGCTGTTCACTTCAGTTCCATTTCTAATAAATTTTTTGAGAAATCTGTCTGTCTTGTTCTGAGACTGACAGATACCTGGAGCCTGGTATTGGCAGCAGCTTACCAGATGGTGAAGGAGAATTTGATGATGGACTCAATGATGATGGAGTACAAGTGTATCATCATTGGCTTGATCCAAACTGACCCGATCCACATCATTTAAGATGAGTGAGATAAAGTATCTCACTCAGATAAAGTATCTCACTCATCTCAATAAGCAATAGGCTGGATATTATTATTATTATCTTTGAAAACTTAGCACTATACCTCTTTGACTGAAACAGCTGAGTAGGGCCTAATGTACACATTTTCGCCTTTTGAAAACATTTTTTCACAAGAAAAGGTTATGTGATAGATAAATAACACAGTAGTGCATGATTGTAAAGCGAGAGGAAAACAAAGAAAAGGATTATAATTTATAACAAGAGAAAATCTCCAACATTTTCATTCACCCCACACTAAAAAAGTCTATCTTTACTGATGAGATCCCAGAGAACATTAATAAAAAATGGCAATATGAAGACTAAGGAACACAGCAGACAGTACCTGTCTGCTGTGAGAGAGAAATGTATGTATATCAAGGCAGGTTAAGATTCTAAATCAATATTCACCTTTCAGCCAATCAAATTGATTGTCTATGGTACAGTGACATATATTACATGAAAAGGCATTCAATGTACAGCCAGGATTGGAATAGAGAGCGTTACTGTATGTCTTGTACAGCTTAAGCAAAACAAAACTCAATTTATCTTTTTTATTTTATTTTTTTTTTGACAAACCTAATGTATATGGAAGACTGGCAAGAAAAAAGCATTACAAAAGGTTATTTAAAAAAAAATTAAACAAAACTTTGCAGAGGAAATATATGTAAACATGACAGATGAATAAAAATGAATGCACCATTCCTGATTTTATTAAAATAAATTTTGGAAAACATGTTTTACTTTACTTCTGCTCAACAGTTAAATACTATTTTCTTTTGGCCTACTATATAGAAGGAGATGTAGCCTTTTGGTTAGAGGCTGAGTTTTTTTTGACAAGGCTTTATAAAACTGGTTCAAAACCCACAGACTTCAATTCTGGGGCCCTGAGCAAGACCCTTAGCCTCAGATTGATCCCTGAGCAGGTGTAGGTTTCTCACTGCTCCCCAAGGGTAATGGGATTAATGCAAAAGACAACTTTTGCTGGAATTTTAATATGCAATGACAAGTAAAGATTACCATTATATGAAATCCCACGTATGTTTGGTTTAACATGAGAAAATATAAAAGTAGAATAAATATGAATGCTTTTCTAAAGCAGCTTATCAAGCCCCGTATTTGGATGAATAACATTTTGCAATGTAAAAGCAAAATCAATAGTAATCATCTTACCCTCTTGTCTTTGTCACTGATGAAATATTTTCTTTAACCAATCAATTCTGCGATTGTTGGGCACTTAAAACATTAATACTGATGTGTTTTTAACAAAGCTCCCAAAGGTATGTAAGAAAATAGACATTCTTCTAATTTTTCCACCTCTGATTTTGTCTTATTCCAGCTAAAAAAAAAACTAAAATAACAGTTTTTCCAATAGAAAAGCTTATGTGATTTTAGCATTGTTTGGGAATTTCCCCACAGAAGCCTAATATTGCAGAGTATTGTTGAGACCGCACAAAGACTTGCTGGGCGTCGAAATAGGTAGAGAAATTTCCAGATGGCTCAGCTGCTGCAACAACAAACAGTGAAATTCCCTCCTTTATCTTGCAATCTAGCTCTACACATATGCAGCCCAAAGGAACAAGATGTTTTTCTTTCTATGCTCGATAAAAAGACGATCATGCACAAGAGGTTTTGTTATTTTGACACCATGCCCTTGGCAAATGCTCTTCAAATTAGTGATAAGCACAAAAAAATGTCCATACTAAAGTTATTCTAAAAAAAAGTTCCTGGTAGCATCTATTTCATGGCATCAAATCCACAATTAACATTCAAGAGAAACCTCTAATCACTCAGTAAAGTGCATTATAGCTTTTCAAACTCAGTTTGTGATAAGCAGTAAACTAAACATACAGGATTTATGTTGGTAACAATGCTCCTTTCCACTTTTAAAGTGGAAAGGAGCAGAGCATTGCTTTTGTCATGATAAAGAGAAACATGTTGGATGCAATGATTGTCCTGACCTGAAACTTTGGCAAAACAGTAATAGATTTCCTAGTTAATCTGCTAAAGGAAGAAGAGTGTACATCAAATGCATGAACGGACTGCCTGCGAGTATCAAATCAAATCAAACAATAAAAGTGACACAAGCTTACGGTAAATGGTGTTTTTTTTTTTTTTTAAGAGTACACACATTATAGGTTACTAAGCTTACTATTTTTGAGGAGGTCTTTTTTTTAAAAAAGAAAATCGAAGGTGACCTGGGTATATATCTGGTTGCGCATGTCCAAATGGTGGTACGGATCGTGCATCTCAGATGGATCGGGTACGGACACGCAGCATTCACTATATAGGATAGTTTCTCTGCTCTCCACCATGTTGAAAGGTCAAAGTTTACCTCATCTCAGCAACCTCATCTCATCACTACTTTCCAGTGGCAATAACGACATGAGTCGTAGTTCATACGCAATTTTTATGTCGGCTTTTGTTATTTACTGTACCATAATTATGATACCACAAGAAGGCACCATGCACAGTAGAGTAGTTGGTAGCAGTACTGCCTTGCAGCAAGAAAGTTTGCGATTCGATTTCCAGCTTCCCATTCTGCATGTGCATTGAGTTTGCATGTTCTCCCTTAGCATGCGTCGGTTCTCTCCAGGTACTCCGGCTTCCTCCCACAGTCCAAAAACATGACTATTAGGTTAATTGGCTCCTCTTAATTCTCCATATGTGTGAATGTGTGCATGAATAGTTGTTTGTCTCTGTGTTGCCCTGCGACGAACTGGTGACCTGTTCAAGGTGGTAACCCGCCTCTCGCCCATTGACAGCTGGAGATGGGCACCAGCACCTCTCGTGACCCCAGCTAAGATAAGCATGACAGAAAATAGATGGATGGATACTGTTAGAAATCAGGTCTGAATAATAACAAGAAGATTTCTGGGTCAAGTAATATTAAGTAATTTATTTTTAAAAACAAAGCTATTGTACATTTTTGTTTGAATATGTGGAGAGAAACAGACAATTCCTGTAATTAGAAAATGTTTTAACTAGATTCCTACTTCAATTTTAGACATGATTAGTTAAGAGTTATAATTAATCACAATTGGTTGCCATGCCACATTGAATATAATGGTATTACAAAATTTAACAGGTAATACATTAATCTCTTATAGCATCTGAGCCTGTTAGATGCTGGAAGTCGTCTTTATTGAATAAACAAAATTTAGATTTTCTGTTGATGATCTAGCTACCCTTCAAAGCTAGTTTCAAATATCAATATCAAATCAGATTTTTTTTTTTTTTTGCTAAATTAAAGTACACAATGAAGCAAAAATGTAAACAATGTCAATCAACACATTCACATATATGGTGGGTGCACCACATAATGTGAGGAGATAAAGCAGATCTTGCAGCTAGTGGATCTTTGTGCTACATTTCAAGCATCCAGTGCTAATTGTGAAAGAATATTTTGTTTAATGAATCATATCAAAACAGCATCCAAAAAGCTCTTAAAGTGACATATTGAGACAAATATTGGAGAGGTAAGAAGGGCTTATGTGAAGAATAGACAATATCTATGTCAGATTAGTCCATATTATAGTGATATTCTAGTTCATATCCTATTTATTAGGATTTATAATTAATTGCTTTTAATCATGAATATGATATCCCAGTGAAAAAGACATCTTTTTTGCGTTTGTAGAAACAAAAAAAAAAAAGTGTTTTTAAAGAGTTATAGGCATTTAAATACTGTATCTGAAAGTTGTAAACTGATTTCTTAAAGAGCAGGACCCTCATCCTGGCCAGAGCAGTACACATATAGCATACTACACAATTAATGAACAAAAACTTTTTTGTTTGTTTTTATCGAAAGAGGCCAAAATCTTTTAGATTTAAAGTTAACCAATGGAAAGTCCTGCTCTAATATCTTAATTTTTTCTTATTTTTTTTACATCTAGAATTAGTCTTCTAACCTGTATAGTCATACTGTGAAATTACCACATCAAACGTGACGTGCTGACATGTTTGCAGCTATAAGCACAGCTCTATCAGCCAAGCTAACCAATATCCTTTTTTTCCCCCAGCTTTTATTGTCATTACACTGTCACAAGTACAGGGCAATAAAATCAAATCTCTGCATTTAACCCATCCCCTTGGGGAGCAGTGGGCTGCCATTGTGCAGCGCCCAGGGAGCAGAGAGCCAGAGTGGCAACCTGTGAGAGTGGGGCTTGAACTCAGAACCTCATGTTTCCAAGCTCTATGCCCTAACCACTAGGTCGTCACTAAATAATTGAAATGTACTTATCTCACATTGGAGAAATTTACCTCTGCATTTAACCCATCCCCTTGGGGAGCAGTGGGCTGCTCCTTGCTCAGTGGATAGCCACAAGCTGCCACCCCATCAGTGTGGTTGAGGACGATGGGCTCGAGCTCGATCTCCAGGTAGCCATAGGTGGCCCTTCTTACAAACTAACAGCGAGGTGATCTATTACGAGGAGAATACATGACCAGCACGCGGCGGAGAAGACCGAAAAAGATGAGAAGTTGATCGAGGCGACATGTGTGTTAGATTTCTGGATTTCTTGTTAAAGTGGGGCATCCATAAATGGAAGTTAGACACTCTATTTTTTTGCAGCAAAAACCCAGTAACAAATGAGAAAAACAAGTATTTATAACTTTGTCAAAATCTTAAGGAAGAGAACAAAATTACCTGGGATTTTGCAAATATAAAAAAGTAAACCTTTCTTTTAGATGCTGAGGGTATCACACACACATCCTGAATTTCTTTGGCAGACTTCAAATGAACAATTTTAATGTAGAGTAGTCTAGATTTCATTCCAAGATCACAGTGAGATCAATCAAGACTAAAAAATGCCCACAATAGCACGATATACACTATATTAAAAAAAGTGGAGGCAGACGGTCGAGGAATGCAGTCTTGTACAGATGACTTTTTTGGGCCCTAATTTAAACAGAGGTAGAGTGACAATATCAGGAGGAAGTGAAGTCCAGAGTCTGGGAGCAGAGCGGGAGAAAGCTGCTCCCCATTGTGATGAGGTGGGCAGGAGGCTCAATAAGGAGGATGGACGAGGAAAATCTAAGGGTATGGGAGGGGATAGCAGTCTGAAGGAGATCTGAGAGGTATGGGGGGACAAGATTATGGATGACCTAGAAAGCAAACAGAAAGGATCTTGAACTGGATTCTGAAGCGGACAGAGAACCAATTAAGCTCCTTTAGAGCTGAGATGATGTGGTGAAAAGAGCGGATTTTGATAATTGAATGAGCCGCTAATTCTGGACCAAGTAGAGTTTGTGAAGAGATTCCTTATGAAGACCAAAAACAAAGAGAGGTGCCGTAGATGCCGGCGTAAACAAGGCTATGGACCAGAACAGAAGCAGAGAGCGACAAATGAGAGAGACTTAGATGATGAATGTTTCATAGGTGAAAATAGGCAGAACGGTTTAAATTATTGATGTGGGAGGTGAATGAAGGAGTGCAATCAAGTTACCTCTATCTGGGGTGAAACACCAGTATAAATAAAACTCTGATATACCTTCATATTGTTAGTACTGATGTATACATTTTAAATCCCTGTTTTTGCTGCAAACACTTCTGAATTAAATAGAAATATTGTTAGAAGTGTTTTAAATTGCAAACTAAAAAAAGGATTTATTAGAAGACTTATTAGAAGACTTCCATGTAAAGTGATTTTAACCGCCTTTCACTCTGAAACCTGTCGTACTTCTTAGAATGTTTAATACCTTGCCTATTTACACAATTCAGCATGACAATACAGTTTTCTCTTGAACCATTTAGTGCTGATGAAAGCAGCAGACTCTCTCTCAATACAAGTCTTTCTCAGACTTCGTCCAGCCGTGGCAAAGTGCTGTTGGCAGAGTGTGTTGCTGCGATCGCTGGTGTTGATACGTTTCATTAGGAGGTAACCCTAGCCCCTCATATCTTGGTTTGTCCTGACAGAGTCTCCCGAGAGTGTGCTCAAAAACAAAGGCAGCAGGGTCCTTTGTGGGGTACACTTAGGACAGGTTCAGTTTACAGTAAACACACAGGCAGGGGTGTCACAGAGGTCACATATGAGTGTGAGTGGGTGTGGAGGCTTTGTTGTATTATTGCTAAAGAATTCAGAAGAATTTAGTGCTGGAAATGAAATGTATAAAAAAGATAATGGGTTGTTTATGGGTGAGACAGTGTTACCTGTTGAATTGTTTTGGTAAAATAGTAATACACTTTTGATTGAATTGTGAACTTAGAAAAATAACAAAGATAACCAAATTTTTTAACTTATTGATTTTTATTCAATATTTTCATTTTTATCTGTTTTCCTGAAAAACAAAATCCATCTAATTATTTTATTGAGCAGCTCTGAATATTTTTTAGCCTCACCTTTTCAAGACAAAAAAACTCCTAACTTATCCTTGGTGCTCATTGTTGACTGAACGATGATACTTACTCATAGATGATAGATTTTTCTTTGCATGCTAAAAACTATTGTTTGACCCAATGAATAGAAAAGAACTCAGAGTTATCTCTATCTGGGTGGAAACAAACAATTCAGGCAATGGTGACAACAAAAGTGAACACTGTTGTAGTACATAGCTTACATTACAACTACTTATCTACACAATCTAATACAATATTCTGAGATCAGAGATAGAGATTTCCAACCCTGGTCCTCAGGGCCTTTAGTCCAACTTTTTTTTTCAGATGTGTATCTGCTTAATTGCACCTGGATGAAATTATTTAGCATTTCTTCTAGTCAGCCTGTTAATAACCCATCTATTTAAGTCAACTGTGTGTTGGTAGGAGAACACCTAAACCTTGCTGGACATGAGGGCCAGGATTAAAGATCTCTGGTCTACGATGTACACTATCTACACTAGCGATACTTGATAAGTCTTCCACATGTTCGTTTAGACCACCCACTATTTTCCTAAGGAACTGCTTCGATCAGTTATGCAATATATGCAACAAAGTATCAGAAACAAGAATATTGGGCATCATGCTACATTTTTTTCAATTCTTTCCATAACTTTATTTTACTTTTTCTCCTGCCATGGGCTCCTATGAGTGCTCCATATCAGATTCAACAAACATTTTTAACTTCAGATAGCTTCATAAATGATCCTCGTAAACTATGCATTCACCCTGTGCATAAATGAGCACATGTTCATGAGAAATCCAAGTTTGCATAATTACCCCCCTGATAATCCCATATAAATTTACAACATCCAGTGCTTGACAGAAGGTGTCCATTCACAGAAATGGCATTGAAGAAAAAGCAGAGACACTTTCAATTTGGAGATTAAGGTACTGCTTACTGGGAGAGCAGCAGCAACAATAAAGGACCAGTAAAAAGCCAAGCTGTGGAGAATATATGACAAGAGCTGTAAATGACCTGTCAACATTTGGTTGCACTGTTTGTAAAGCTCAGAAGGATCAAGCATTGAAAGTGGATAAACAGATTTCTCAAAACGTTTATTGAAAACTGAGCCGAAGTGAGCGGCATCTAAGGCAAGAACCCCTTTCGGAGGAGACAGCAGGTTAGTGACCACGTCTGTCTGGAAGTGGATGATAATGTACGTGTCAGTGGCTAACCTGGTGTCATTGTTCCATCCTGAGGGTGAGAATGGTTCCAGTCGGCCGGCTGCGAACGGGGCATGGCGGCTGCCATACAGAGGGTTCCAGATGCTGATGTATCTTGATCAGAGGACAGACAGGAGATCAGAACCACGCAGACGAATGTAGGAAGGATAATCCAGAGGGTGAAGCCAAAACCAATGTTGGTGACATGCTCGGTTGTCAGAGCCAGGAGGTCAGAGATCCGGTGAAGTGCCGAGGTACAATCCAGTACGGATTCAGCTGACATTTGGTATGGTACACAGACAGACAGAGATCTGGCAGGATTCAAAAGACAGGTCAGGCAGATCAGACAGGGACAGGCAGGTTTAGAGATTGCGAGGCAGAACAGGTCAGGATCTGGTAATCAGAATACAGAAACGCTGGTATAATTCTCTTGAACGGCTCGAAAATAATCTGGTAATGATGACCGGTCCCAAGGCTGGTTAAATAAAGACTAATGCAGGTGGATCAGATGAGCAGGTAATGACAACTGGGCGGAGCTAAGCAGGTGTGTGAAATGAGTAATCAGACCAGGCATCAGTGCCAAGATCATGACACTGTTACAAAGGTAAAACTAAACTTTAAAAAAATAAAATTAATAAGTATAAAAATCTGTCCAGCAAAAACAAGACAAAGTCTTGAAAAGTACTGACGGAGGCAAGATGCATAAGTTCACCATCAGCCAACACAACACAACAATCTGATAAATCTCCTTTTAATACACACGCATACGTGTACTCTACATCTCCAGACCACGTATGTCATTCCTTCATCACGCGCTTCATGTCTCTCATACAACACATAAACATAAAATTGTTAACAGCAAAACTCTAATTCAGGCCGAACCAAACTCATCAGATCCACAGTTTGTGTAACAACAAAGCCTTGGCAGCGCTGAAATTAACAGAATGCATGTCTCACTGTTGCTGAACCTGTTTCTGAGCTTGCTATCAATTTTCTGTTCTACCGTAGATGTTATTTAAATAGTAGTTTGATCTCACATAGAGCTCACTGACTGTTCTTTATTTAGATGACACACAACAAATTAAACCAGTGTTCCCTATATACGGACATGCCAGCTGCAGGTGTAGTGACCAGTCAGTCTGTCACTGGTGACTAAAAAAAATTATTTTATAATTGCAGAGCTCCATAATATATTATGAAGTAATCTAATAAAATTGACAATAACTTCTAAGCAACAGCAGTTGTATTCATTTAGTGACAAACCAGGCTTTGATAACAGCTGATTAATTGTGCAGGACTCCATTGTCAAGTCTGGAGCACCCGTGAAATGTATTCCTGCCTGGGAGAAGATTAGAAATAGCAGAAAAATTGTCAATTGCATTTTATCCTAAATCAATTGCTCCATATTTAAAATAATATCACACAATTGCTATAGACATACATAATGGAAATCTACAATTTCACTCTATATACGATTAAGAGCTGGGTTCTCATTTCTAAAGGTTCTGCACACAAAAATCATGGTCTGAAACCAGTGGAGGTCAGTTTCCATGTAAAAGTTAAGATCTATAATGGAAAATGCGGGAAAATGTGCATTCCCTCACACAAAATGACCAATGTGTATGTTGATTTTGGAGACACGGGAAACACAGATGGTGAGGTAGGGGATTGAAACTGCAATGCAGTATGGTTCCTTTCAGACATTTAATTTCATTCTCATATAAACTCATCATAGATCAACTTCATCATAAGCATTAAAAATTGCTGTGTGACAGATGCTTGCATGCGTAAACCATAACTCTACATGATGACTTTTCGCATGAATACATAAAAAATCCTATTATCCATCTTTATTCAAACTCTGAATAATATCTAAATGTCTTTAAAGTATCACATTTCTTCCCCTGGTGACCATTAGAGTGAAGTGTACCATAGATTAACTCATAAATTGTGAGAACATGTTTGACAATGTAAGATTTATATATAAGACTCAACTCACTGCTGATCCAGACATTTGAATTGAGAAAGCTTCCTGGAGAGGTGGCGAAACGTCTTCAAATCTTGAAAACCAAGTCCAGTGGATATTTTTTGAATTTCTACGGAATGACTATGACCTGGATGACTGAGAACCTTCATCAGCATGTTGACAATGATTACACACTGACTGATGTAAACATTATCTACAGTTGTAACGCTTGTGTTAACATCAGCCACTAAGTCATATAAAGTTGATTGACATTAGCTCTGTGACATCCAGCTGATATTATTAGACCTTAGTGTAGCATTTGACACCTTTAATACTCAATTTTTTTAGAGAACCAAGGAAGTTGGGTCAGTGGTTTCAATCCTACTTGAAGGACAGGGACTTTTTTCTTTCAATTGGGTCCTGAGAAAGCAAAACAGATCCCATCCATATTTTTTTTTACTACCTAAGAAATAAAATATTTTCATGTACCCCTTGCAATGCACTCGCACACCACTAGAGGTAGGAGTACCTCTCGGTTGGGTATCACTGCCTTATGATGTTATAAGGTGGCTATAAACACATCAATCACTGGGTAAATGCATAGAAGAAATCAATACATGGCTGTGCCAAAATTTTCTTTAGCTGAATCAAGACAAAACTCAATTAACAGTCTTTAGACTAACAGTTAGAACACAGCTTCAATTAGAGTTAAACTTACTGGTAAGTCAGACTTAGAAAACTTGTATTCTGATCTTGTTTACACAGGGTGTATACAAAATGAAATGTCTTTTAGTACAGCTTTTCAGACAGTAAATGAACAACTAGATTGCTAGAAACCACAAATACGGCTTGAAATCTGGGTGTAGTAATTGACTCAGACCTGAAACCTCTAAAGACAGATAAGGACAGTAACAAAGTCACCTTTCTATCATCTAAAGAACATCTTTTGGATTAAATGAATAATGTTTCAGCAGGACCTAAAATAACAGTTGTATGCATTAATCTTTAATATGATTGATTAAAGCAATAGTTTCTTCACAAGTCTACCTAAAAAGTTGATTGGAAAGCTGCAGCTGTTTCAGAATATTACTGCCCACATCCTCACTAAAACAAGGAAGGAAGAGCACTTTACCTCAGTGTAACTGAAATTGTTACACTGGCTCATTGTCTTAAATACTTCAGTTAGTCGATAAACTGAATAGTTTTGCTCCAGAATACATAGCAAAAACTTTGTGAATGTATCAACTGCCCCGACCTCTTAGGCCTTCTGGCTTACGTAAATCTACTCTGCATTTCCAGAACTAGAACTTAACATGAAACAGCAGCACCAGAGCAATTGAGGCCCAGATCTACTACACCGGAAAAGACCCCAGATGCAGACTATGCAGAGAGGCCCTATAGACAATCCAGCTCTAACTGCAGGGTGTAAGATGCTAGCAGGGAAAGCTTGCATGGAGCGCCATAACCAAGTGGCTGGAATAGTTTACAGAAACATTTGTGCAGAGTATGGGCTGGAAACCCCAAGGTCACAGTGGGGAAACACCTCCAAAGATGGTAAAGAATGACCGAGCCAAGATCCTGTGGGACTTCCAGATACAGACGGACCGAATGTTGATGGCAAACCAAGACATTATGATTGTAGACAAAAGCAGAGGTAAGCCATTGTGGTTGATATAGCAATACCAAGTGACTGTAACATAAGGAAAAAGCAACGTGAGAATCTAGAGAAATACCAGGGGCTCAGAGAAGAGCTGGAGAAAACCTGGAAGGTCAAGGCATCAGTGATACCTGTCGTCATTGAGGAACTGGAGGAAGTGACCCCCAAACTTGAGAAGTGGTTACAGCAGATCCCTGGAAATACATCAGACGTCTCGGTCCAGAAAATTGCAGTTCTAGGAATATATATATATATATATATATATATATATATATATATATATATATATATATATATATATATATATATTACAAACAATTGAACAGTTTCAACTCATAAAGTGGCCTATGAGTATATTTTGACACACTGTTTAAGTTGATATTTATGTTGTTTATGCAAAACATTTGTCCTTTTCATCAACCTATTTATCAACCTGTTTTGATTCTGTTTTAATTAATACAAGTACAATAAGATTAACAGCAAACATTGTCAGTGCTTTTCAATCATCTTCAGCATATTCAAAGCAAGTATATTAATTGTTGGCAAACCAGTCAACATAAAATCAATTACTCTGAGATTGATTTGGTGTGTGTCAGTTGCCACCTTGACCCTGAGTCATTCAACAAATATTAGCTTTGTTTTAAGAGGCACTAACTCTGGAGTGTCTATATCTTTTCACTTGTCATATTTAAATCTGTTCACTGTGTCCAGTATTGTGATCCAATAGAGTCTAAGGTAAAGACTTAGAAGTTGGGCTTAGTGATGGTGTTAGACAGGTAGGATGGTTAAGTTCCTTTGGGATCAATGGAAGGCCATCCAGAGTTTCATGAAACAGGAGATGCAGGACTTTGTGTTTGTTGAAGTGTTTGCATTTGTACCTTTTCTGACACAGAGGTCAACCAGTCAACTAGGTGCTGAGGGAACCATTTTTTCACAGGCTTTGATTTGCCTCTGAGTAAGTTAGCAAGTATGCTTTCAAAGTCCAGTAGTCTGCGGTCCCAACAGACCACAACAATGGAAGTAATCCCCTCTATCACAGCCAGGGCAAACACATTAGCCACACAACATCAACACTGCACTCAAGAGCCTCATTGACAAATCCTCTTTGGTTTCTCAATGAAATTTAGATGAAAGGTTGCAATGTTCCTTTCCCAAAAAAACAAGGAGCTTATATACTGGTTTTGTAGTTCCAATTAGCATATTACATATTTTTAGTTTTTTTTTTTTTTTTTTTTTTTTTTTTTTTTCTTTTTTTTTTTTATAATCAAACAATTAGAACGATAAAAGAAGAATTTAGAATTCAAAGGAATTAGATTTTTATCATTGGTGATAAGGATGTATATTTGTGGATGGACTTAGTTGTTACTTAAAATTTTCCTTGAAACCTTTGCATAATTCCTGCTATTATTTTTAAATTCTTCAATAAATCAACTATTTAGGCCAGTCCAACAATTATACTTAAGAATACAACATTTTTCAGCCTGTAATGTTTTTACTCTCCCAAGACTAATATTAAAATGCTGCCTCTGGATGAATGCACATTTGCGTTTCTTTTGGAATGAGCCATGATTTAGATGTTCTCCACTAAACACAAATGTTTTTGTAAAAACTTTTCCAAGGACTGAAAGATTAGACTAGTATCTTTCTATATTGTTTTTATTTGTACACTTCTGTATAGTTGTTGCTAATCAAGAGCCAAATGCAAGTTATTTAGTGTCTGATTGAATCCATAGTTAATAGTGTAGAACTACTATATATATTTTTTATATGATGGAATCAATGACTTTAGACTTTTTGCCTGTCTACTTGGAGTATTTTTTATTTTATTTATTTATTTATTTTTTTTTCATTTTCTATGGCTACAAAAGCATTTACCTCAGAGTCATAGCACACTTGGAAGATGCTGTCTTGACTTGCCAGAGCCACCATAATCCCACCTTCTGGGTTGGACTGGGCAAGTTGAGAGTTTAAAATAAGTTTTTGGTTACATTTTGGCATGGGGGCCATGAAATAAATAAATCTAATATAATATAACAACATTTCTTAAATTGATTTCATTTAGAAAAAGGACATTATTTATTCAGTATAATAATTCTAAAGGTATAGTTAATTATCTACTGGAACATTTAATTAATTTACTGCACATTTAATGTATCAATGCTTTATTTGAATATTTAGTTTAATGCATGAAAAAATTCTAAATGAAATCATGTGATGGTATATTTAGTGCTAAATGAAATTATTTCCATTGGCATCCATTTTCTTCCACTAGTTGTTTATTTAGTTTAGGGTACTCATTGAAATGACTTAGAAATCTGTCCAATCCATATTGGTGTTAAAAACTATTGTGATTGATATCGACCTAATGATTATCCTATATTGATTTATTTTATTGTTTTGTATTGCAATAAATAGCAATTAGCAAGGTTTAAGAGGGAAAGTTTTTTCTCTACAAGTGAATAAATAATAATCTGTTGGAATTGAAAGTAAAGAAGAAAACCTTGGTTTTCCCCTCACACTTATGGTTTCAAATGTCCCTCTTCCTTATAAGATATTAAATATTTGCATGATTCTAGCAGTCAATAACAAACCTGTCTATTTTGATATTGCACACCCTCGCCTGTCTGGTGCCATGACTCTTCCTCACTCCAAAAAGTGAAACAACAACATCGCTGGTAGCAAAGTAAACATTTAATTTTTGATGTGCTTCAGGGAGGGCATAATCACAGGCATAATTGTTAGTGGGCAATGGGCCCTTGGGCCCTAACAGGGATGTAGGCTCCCAAGTGAGAGCCCTGTAGACTCCCAGCTGTTCTATGCAACATGCTGAACAGTAGGGGGTCGCCCTGTGTTTGTTTAAAACTAACAGGAGTTCCATTAAAGCCCTGACTCCCCTCATTTAGGACTGCCATTGGGACACAAAGGACAGCCCTGGGAAGCGGCACGTTGCAAGGGACACCAATTATGGAAGCGAGGACACAGGCCAGCTTGTTCGTGCTCAAGGACATGTCAACTCATTGGACCCCCCACCCCCCGTCAAACCCATTAACCAGAGTGCACAGAGAGGCATCTTAATTGGTGTTGGGCAAACAAATTTTGTCACAAAGTTGCAAAGGAAGCTAAGTAGCTGAATGTTCACATTGTCTAACCCCTGACCTGGGCTTCAGGGGCCGTTCAGAGACATCATTATGCTCCATTACTTTGAGTAATTGTCTCAGGCTCATCCTATACCCCAGCAGGGAATCCAGGACAGCAATTAAAAGCAATATTCGAGCAATAAAGATAGCGTAAATACAAAGTGAGCCCTTTTCTCTCTGTCCAGTGATATTATGGTGGCGAGGGGTAAGATTTGGCATAGACAGTAGCTGGTGGGGTCCTTTAGATCGACAGTCAGCGGGGGTCATCTCAGTCTTCTTTCTAGAGTGAAGCTGTTCCTTCTTCTCAGCTCAATCCCCTTCACTGGACCCCCAGAGCCCCCCTCACCACCCACCCTCTCTGCCTCTTTCATTCTGTTTTAAATGGGATTTTGTTTGAGGGAATCACTTGACATCATTAGTTTTGGAGAGCGGCCACCATGGCAGGGTTGCTTGTCTTGGCTCATGAAAACATATGTCAGATTAGCAGCAGAGGACGTGTTTTTCGACCCCAGGTGAAAGGTCCCAACTGTTTTCTTTTTGCTATCTTCTTTTGTTCCCTGCTCTTCTTCCTTCCTTCTCCTTTGTTTATCCACTATTAATTATTTACCTGATTATTCTGTCTTCAAGTTCAAACTGCACAAAGAGGAAATTTGCCTATGTTTAGTGTTGAAATCTGCGATGGACTGTCAACCTGTCCAGGGTGTACCCTGCCTCTTGCCCTTAGACAGCTGGAGATAGGCACCAGAACCCCTCGTGACCCCTTGTGATAAGCGTGAAGGAAAATGGATTGATGCATAGTGTAGAAATTAAAAAAGTATTTTCAGTAAAGTACGAGCCATATTATAAAATCAAACGACCTTCTTAGAGGAGCAGTGCATGGGTTCTGAGAAGGCTTCAAGTATTTAGTTTAAATCCGACAGAAACCACTCTAGGTTCCTGAGTAAGGACCCTTATATCAAAGAATGCTCTTTCGCTTCTCCCTATGGGTGATGGGTGAAATCCAGAAGACAAAATTTTTTTGGAAGGAATTTAATTTCAATGAAAAACATAGACTCTAATTTACTTTCCAGTCATTTGGCAGATAAAATTCTGGATAAAGTCATCAGAAGGCCTGCTGTCATTACAACAAATACCATAAATTTTGATATATCTTTAAAAAAAGAAGAAACCCAAAGACATCTGGAGACCACAACAATTAATAATCCAATAATTCATGCAATGTGAGGTCTGGCATCTAGCAAGCTGGGACTATTCGTTCCATTTGTTTGCAGAGACTGATTATTGTACTCGCAGAGGCTATTTATAAACTCAATGTTTGATTATCTTGTAGGTCATTACTGTGATCAAAGCAGATCAGTTTGGCTTAATTGCAAGCCACATTTATCAATGTCTGAGTTCATAGCCTGCAGACTGAGGAGAAAACTTGTGCTGTAAAATTTGGCAATGTGAAAATTCTCTTTATAGGTCAATTTATTCCCAGCTGTGGCCCTTATGACATAACAGACACTCCATACGGAAATGGTTCAATGGTTGGACTGTTCCTCATTGGTAAACTGTACTGGACCTTAAACTTGTGTATTGACAGAAACTCTTCAAAGACTTCCTAAAATACATGAGCAGTTGTTACATTTTGATGGTCCTTTTAAAATGTTTATTTAAAGCTTTTCATCAAATGTTAATCAGGTCTTGGTTTTATTTTGGGGGGGTTCTAAGAAATTTAAACATCTTAGGGCATTTTGGTTTGATTTTGATGTATTATGGAAATACTATATCCACTACTACCCCTTTGTACAAAACCCAATGTCCACTGGCAATGGATCAGTCCCTGAGCATGATGCTCCCTTTATCATGCTTAGAATAGATTTTTTTAAGTTTGTAAACCTTAAATTTATTCCACAAATTCATTGCCACTGTAACCAAATAAATCAATCTTTGTCTCTTCTGACCAAAAATATTTCCTCTGAAGGGAATTTGGTTTTCCATGCCAATAGCTCGATTGTAGTCATGCTTGAACTGTGTTGATTCCAAGGATTATATTAGATTCTTTTTAATTAATCTCTCACTTTTCTGTTGATTTTGATATTTGATGATCTATCCATTTTCTATTCATGTTAATTACAGTAACGGCTTGCTCTTTTTTCTTGATCCTTTTATGCAATTAGGAAAAAAATTTGTCTTGGAATTTATGCACCGCAAAACTTATCTAAACTTCACAACTGCAAGTTTGTTCAGCGTAAGGTTACTTACCCTTCATATAAGTAGATAAGTAAAATCATCTGGTAAGGAAATTAGTAATTTGGTCCCTAAAATAAAATAATTATACATACTGCACTTGAAATAACATAATAGAGATGTTGTTTTTTATAACCCATTTAGATCAAGAAAGTTTTACTTATGTTAAGTGCAGTAAGTTGCTCTTTATTCAGGCTTAAACGAGTATCTGGACTACTCAGTTAATAACAGCGTTGGTTATTAAAACATTCCTGTTAATGGTGGCAAGAAATTTACCAGCTTGAGTCAATCACAAAAATCAAGAAGTTAATAAGCTTTGAACATCTCAAAGAAACACATTTTGGAATTGTAAAGTGACATTTATTTTTGTGTGCCTAATTTTATTGTTTAGAAAGCACCAAGTACTGTTGATGCATCTCACAATCCTGAGATTCCTTGTTTTTGATTTTCCTTTGTGTGTATTTCAGTATGTCGCTTAGTTTTTTGGTTGCTGCTTTCATAAGATTGTTTTTCCTTAATGTTTTCCCAAATCTTTCATTGTTTGCCTTCTCCTGGTGTTCTTTATACATTTAGAGTAATTTTCTGTTATATCTTTATTAGATATAACTTCTGGGTTTTCTATGTACTGTTATGGTCAATTAATCTCCCACCTTCAGCTATGGCCACCATGCAATAATGCCAATTGCATGTTGGCCATATTGTTCATATATTATTGTTCATAATTTTTCCATAGTTTTGTCCATGCTCTTCAATAAATTAGAATCTCAGTTTTTTTTTTTTTTTTTCTTACAGTCACAGTTGCCTGTCCATTGACTGTATGCTATATTATTTTGCCACAATTCAATCTGATTCTGCTAATAGATTCTTTAAACCAAAATATGATACTTTAAGCTGGTAAAAGGCTTCAAACAAATGAAAGAAGATCAAAAATCAAACAATATTAAAGCGAAACCTGATTATAAATTATATCTATTTTTATTTTATTTTATTTAACTTTATTATTTATTGAAAGATCATTTTTTAGGTGTTTTAAGCAATATTGTAAATAAGAAAGGGGGAAACAGTGTTTTGTTTTCAAGGGAAACCTTTTGAAAACGACTTATTCGAAAATGAAAAACCTCTCGATTACAATCTTATTGTTTCCAGCTTCTCCTTATGTAAAATTAAGACAGAAGCTGATAAAAGCCGGAGTTGTTCTGAGTACAAGAACGATGCATGACGTAAAAAAAAAAAAAAGTGTGGAGATTGCAAGAGCATGAGGTGGAGCCCCTCTGTTTGGTTGCAACATGCTGATGTAATTTTTTTCAGGATCTCACTGTTTTCGTTTTATGTAACAAGGCTAAAAAATTTGGAATTATGTCTCTACTTAAGTAACATTTAGATATCTGACAATGGCCGCTTTAGGTGAGCTTGATGCTTCAATTAATCAACAATTTTATGGTTTCATAATTTTATTTTAAAAAAGCAACTCTGTTGTGTGCTGTGCCAGTTTTACCATTACCGGCTAAAAGGCGTCACAACCTAGAAATGTGGCCTTGATAGAATCAAGCAGCCTCTGCCTATTGGTGGGAAAGTGCTGATTAATTGTGTCGTAGCCCTGTGAGAAAGTACGCCCTGCGCAAAGCACTAATTATGGGCCCTGCCTGGCCGAGAGAAAAGGGGACAAAACTCTCAACAAAGGCTCATCTCATATCTCAAGACAATGAGGGGCCAAAAGAATTGTAGAAAGGAGAAGTTAATGAGCTGTGTCACCTGGCATCTGTTGATGCTGGGACCAGGACCGGCGTGTGGGTGTTTGTGAAAGAGACAAGCTTTTTGTCTTTCTTTGTGTAGATTTATGTTATTTTCCTTTCTGCAATATTTCCAGCAGAGTAATAAAATAACTGCTCATATTACTGAAGAATAAATAGAAGAAAAAAAAAAACTCTCTCTGTGAAACTCTGACTTCTAAATACTTCTGATGCTTAAAATATCACATGCTGTCATACTTATTTAAAAGTTGAAACAAGGGCAAAAGAACAGGTTCCAAATTTGTTTTTGAGAAATATTGAAAATTGAACTTCCCAGAGATGAACAATATTTGCAGCTCTAGTTGCACTGGATTGTACTGCTGATTCTAAATAGTACTGATTCAGTGGAACAATACAAATATAGCATATTTTACTTTTCATATTGTTTAACAAATATGTATGAGCCTCTATTGCTGTCTTATAAAATCCCCTTAGAATAAAATACAGTTCATTGAAATGTAACATAACGTTGAAGAAGATACATGTATGATTTGTCTGCCATCTAATATGCCAGAAATATGTAATAATGCTGTATATATATATATATATATATATATATATATATATATATATACATACACACACACACACACATACTGTATAAAGCTGCACGGTTTGTAGCACTTTCTCTCAGCAGAAAGGTTTCAGGTTTAATTCCATGCATGGAATTTGCATGCATGTTCTCCCTGTCCATGCATAGGTTCTGTCTGGGCACTCCAGGTTCCTCTCGCAGTCCAAAAACATGACTGTTTAATTGGTGTGAGCATATTGTATAATTGTATATCTCCGTATATATATATATATATATATATATATATATATATATATATATATATATATATATATATACCAGTATATCTTTTTTCAGCATTCATGATGATTTAAGACATACAAGGGAACAAAGATTTGTTTTTCCTTCTCCACTCTTTTACTTTGCTTGTTGTTAAAGTGAAACACTGTCTGACTTTGCAGAAACTCTATGTACAGTAAGCGCATTTGTAATCCTGGAAAAACATAACATTCAAAGCTACTTTGAGCATCACAGAGTAGTTCCTCGGTTGAATTCCGTCATAAAAGGCAACCAGTCGGCTGTGGTCGGCATTTCAGTGTAAGCTAGATGGGTGGTAGCAAAGTACGGGTGTTTGGACAGTAAATGACGTGACCTGAAACTACATTTAGTTAGCATGAGGTGTCGGGTAGCTTGAACTTTGTTTTGTTTGGCTTCATATTTTTGTTTTTTACAGACTTGGAGAAGAGATTTCAGTAACATCCACAGAGACAAAGCATGATTTATGTCTCAAAGAAGGTATATTTCTGTTGACAGGGCTAATTGTTAAGTGTGTGGTTGCTGAGCTCCAGGCCAAAGAAACCACTTTGTTGTTGCACTAAAATTTGTATAACTTATTCAGAACCACAAAGTTTTTTTCTCTACATATTGACACAACTTTGGTCATACTGTACCCATTGTGCAAAGTTTTAGCCTACAGAGATCTTTCTAATAAGAGAATAAAGCCTACTTGGAAGGCAGGACTGCTTTTAAAGATTCTACCTCCTTTCAGAGGGAGGCTCGGCTTTGCAAAAAGGGAATTCTATGTTTCATTTGGAAGTTATTGGTCCACTTCCAAGACCGTCCAGCCTTCAGTGATCAAAGGTTGAGTCGGAGAAAAGCCTAGCAGGAGGCTTATGCAAAAATGTCATCTCCTTATTGCAAATGGGCTGTCATGTTTTTAACCATCAGCACTCGTTTAAATGTCAGATGCACTGAGGTTGTGCTTGGCCAAGTTTGAAGAATGCAGTTTGGGGGGGTGGGGGGATGAAAAGCTGCATTCTCACATTTAAACACAATATAATGTTGGATTGATTAGACCTCGAATTCAGACATTTGAAACAAATGATATCAGGAATCTATTATAATGGAATAAAAAATATAAATGTATAATTAAAATGGTGATAGGATAGGTTTTTATTTATATAAGAGCCAGAGGGGCAATGGCAGTTATTTCCCACAGGTCTTACAGGCATATAGATATATTTTTAGATTTGAACTTAATAGTAAAGAACATGCTTAATATGTCACAATAATTTATTTGTTACCATAATTTCTTTTCTGTATTCCTTTTGTCCTTTTAAAGCCCCATCTTTAGCAACACTGTCAAATGATGCCAATATATTTAGGATTAAAACATCAAACTAGGTTCTTTAGGAGGATGAAAAAGCATGTTTTATCTAATCAGGTACACAAGCATGTGAAAAGGAGATTTTACAGATTAGTTGGTTCAAAATATTCTAAAGATGACCAGTGTTTTTTACATTGATATGTAACCTTCCCTCAATCAAAACACCTGTAGTGTTGCCTTGGTTTTCAGGGTCTGTATTCAACCTGAACCTCATGAGTGCCTTCCAAAATGGCAACTTGTTACAAAACTGTATGAAAATGCCCCTGCTAGTTTTTTATTTGAATTTCTTCTCATGCAAAGGTAGAAAATGAACAAATGACATCAAGTGAAGTTTAGAATACAAGAAACATTCTTCAAAATCCCCCAGCCCTCTTACAGCAAACCCCTGAAGACAAAGAGTCTTCAGTGCGGATCCATTACGTTAATGGTGCATCACCGGGTCACACGTCGAGCACTCTGTTTCCACCTTTAAAAGCAGGTCAGACATTTGAAATCCCATGACAGAATGGGGAATCTCTGGATCTGCTGGAGGTGACTACCAGAGTGGAGTGAAGGAGGGGGGCCCTGATAAGATCGCAAGGAATTTAAACACAAGTATTTTTCCCCCTTCAAAGCCTCCATCTTTCAGTCTGACAGTAACTGTAAACATCATTCCTGCACACAGGATTATGAGATGTGCTATTCTGCTTTCATTTAGCACTTTAAAAACATGGAAAAATCTCCACTATAGTGTCAGTTTATAGAGTTAGAGGAGATAGCATGTAGATCAAAGTCATATTCTAGCTGCTACTGGCTTCAAGATCTTAACAGGGAAAAATATATTTATCACTTTGCTTTTTTTTGCTGCCATTCACTACTTTTAATCACAGCTATGCACAAAAATACTACTTTATAATCCAATGATGGCTTTTGCAGAGATAACTGTATCAGTGCTGCAGGAGAGACCAGATTTGCTTTCATAGTGATATAAAAATCCTTCAGAGTTGTTGCAATAGGTCTTTTTAAAGCGATGACCTTAAAAGTAGTCCTCACACTCCTGAGTTTGTATATAAAAATGCATACCTTGGCAGTATGTGGAGAAGGGAATGTACGCTATGTTGAACCAACTACCTGAAGCATTCATCTTTCAAAGACTGTCATATTCGGCAGGCAAATTTTCAAAACCCAGACACAAAAAAATGTTTCTATAATAAACACAAACTTTTTTAAATATAGTCCTCATTTTATTAAAAGAGGCCAAATAAAACTCACATTTTATTTACAAAGGGAGACAATAAATATCTTAATAATAGTCATAAAATTATTTTTTGCTTAGATTTGTTTAAAAAAAAAACATAAATGTGTCATGTTGTTAGTAGTAGGTCATACAAAAAGACCCTCCATGAGACTGGTAGATACAAACTACTGGTGGAAAAAAAAAACCTGGAGTTTATTGTCATTGAGTGAAGTTTTCCCTTTTTAAGATTCAGACATGAAATCCGGTTAAAAGGATTTCCTGAATCCTGTCATCTGAATATTAGCAAAAGTAGTTTCAATCATCTGATGAAGTTGTATGAAAAAGTGTTGGAGAATAACACACAGATACCTGTCTGTGGATGATCGATGTGCTTTTTTCTTTCTGAAAGCATCTTCAAGTGAAAAAAAAAACAAGAGCTGGCTTTAGGGTCAAAGTTGAGATTAACTGAACACAGACAGTCAGACTAGGTACAGATAAACAAAAGAGGTAGAGGAAGTCATCATGAGCCCCAAAAGGCTGGCAAACTCTCAGGTTAGGAATAAAAGGCATCTACATTTGAAGCAGTTTTAACACATGTGACAAAGAGCTGAAAGAAACAGACAAAAGGGATTAACAACCATCCCCAAGTGTGTTGAAGCTGGAAGACAGTGTGGAATTACGCTGTTGTCTGTTTGGACTGTTTCCTTCCAGTGTTTAAACAAGGCTAAAAATCACAACAGGTGTCGAACTCGTCAAAGCACGTTGCGTTTCGGCCCGGATCGCAGGCTGCATGGAAATGTCATGAAGATCTCACCAGGGACTGCGAGGTCTCAGCGCATTCCAGGAGCCGCAAGCGACTTGTAGGGATGAAAGGCACACGGAAAGAAAGTAAAGGACAAGAGACTTGTAAAATATTGCACTCAAAGCTACACAGTTATCCCGGCAGCATGGTGTCACCTGCCGCCTCTCTCCGTTTCATCTCCATGGTGTCTAATTCCAGTGGAAAGTATTGGATCCGCGTTGTCAGGGGCAACACAAACAAAAACCGACAGGTATTCCAATAAATCTCTAGTTGGCTGATTTTTATAACATTGCGTCAGCTCCTGCTTCAGCTCCCATTGTCAAAAAGAAAGTATGCCTTCAGCTTGCAGTTCAAACGTGGCTGAGGACAGCAGCGACACGAGTTCTCTCAGAGGTCCTTGAGTTTATCCAGTATAAATAACATGACAGAAAATTTAGCACAATGACATCAACCCAGGAGAATCCAAGAGTCAGGAAATATCATCCTGAAATACAAAAATATAACATCTTTGACTCTTTTGTTCATTTTTTTTTTCTTTCTTTTACAGAAGTTGGGTCTTTAAGGTGATTCTTTTAAGAAGCTTGAGATTTTCAGTTTGTTTTTCCCCCCCTTGTGAGGATATCTAGTGCTGTCCCAACGGTCCCATCAGTTCCTCTTGGAGTTTTGTTTTAACCGCCGAGCCCTTCGTGTCCGCTTAGTTACTGGGGTGAAACGGAACTCCTCTAGCGGGTCCACTCGGCCCTTCGGATGGCGCTTCATGAAGTGGACTTCTTGTTGCCTCTGTGTGGTGCGGAACCCTTTCTTGGGCCGTCCCTTTCGGTTGAAGCCGAGGTACCATCCTTTGTACTTAGCAGACACCAGGGCTGTGTAGTTGTTCTCCAGGAATTCCTCCACAAAGACGCAGTCTTCCCTCCTTCCATCGGGCTGGAGAGTAGAAAGAAAATAGACAATATTAGAAACAAAGCAGCACAAATATTGGATTCCCTAAAGTCTGTTACTTTCATGCAGGATGATGACTAAGAGTTATTTAGAGGAAAACCTCATGAAATTAAGGGGAGTGGAGGCCTAGTGGTTAAAGCATTGCAGTTGGTTCCCCAGACTGCTCCCCGGGCACCGTACAGTGGCAGCTCACTGCTCCCCAAGGGGATGGGTTAAATGCAGAGTGTGAATTTTCCCCATTGTGGGACAATAAAAAGGATTTACATTTGATTATATAAAATATGGATTTATGATGACAGGTTTTTTTTATATATCTAATTAGTCTCTATTCACTTTTCGGATCTACACTGAACTCCTTATGTTAGAAATATGCTTTTGCTAAAGATTTGAAGTAAATACAATCTTGGATAACAGGGAAATAGCACCCCAAAACAAGATATAAAGGACATTTTATTCCCATGAAAGGAGCGAACAGCCAATGCAATAAGGTGTTCAGAGGTGTTATGTATGGGAATAAATGAAATTAGGCAAGAAAAAATTATGTTTTTTGTGCATGTTTAGCCACCCTAGTTAGCCTCAGTAGTAACGTGTTTCTTCCTTGTGATTACACCAAATAAAGGTGTCCACACCTATAATCTCTTTGTATACCAGTAGTTAAAGTTATAGTGTTAGCTTTAAGGGACTTTTTAGGGCCAAACATGTTGTTGTAAGGAGACTATTGGAGACAGAGTCCTGAAGTGGTGTGACATGATTCCGTACCTCAGAGGGTAAAGACAATAATTATGTGCAGAAACGTGGGACTTGCACAACCACTCCATGGTTTCCTAAGGTATTCTGGTCACACAGTTGCTCGGGATCCATATCAATACTGGTCTGAACTGGAGCAGGACATCTGTATTCACACATTTCACCAGACATTTGGCCTGCAAATTGTCCCTAATTGAGTCTTTTAATCTTGATTCAAATTAAGCAAACATTAATAGTTTTTGTAACTTTAAGAATAAATAGGATATTTTTAACATGGCTGTAGTTGTACCCTTAAAACAATTAGAGAAAAAACTTAAACTCAACGTTAAATAGAATAGAAATAGAAAAAAGCTCAGGAAAAATAAAGGGAATAACTGTAAAAAAATAAGTCTGATACTGTTCAAATATTTCCAATGATGCAGCAATCAAGAATATTGGTGACTGAAAACTTTTCCAAGGGAGGATCTCATACATTTTTATGTTTGACTTTAAATTACATCTTTACATGGCAGAGTTCAGCTTTATTTCTAAACTAACATAAGTGGCTGAAAGGAGCTAAATGTTAAGATTAAATGTCAAAACTCATCTTTGCAGGTATGATTTTAATTTGCCTCTTAACCATATTATGATTCGAATTTATTCATGTCTGTTAAACAAAAGTCTTCCTCCATTAAGCAATACTTTATTTAAAGTGGGTATAACTAAAAAAGCAAGATGACACCTACAAAAAATGTATTAGACCTTAAATAAAAAAATGTAAATGAGTTTTCACTATAAAAACAGAACCAAATCTGGCTTAACAACAGCTACCAACTGCTTTCTGACAAGCAGTTTTACAGCTCTAGAAACTCATCAAAGTGGCCTACAGGAATTATACAGAACAACAGTCAAAAAAGTCATCATGTACTGAGGCCTGAGTAAACCAAAGATTTTAAGGTCAACTTTAGGGTGTGCACGTCCGAAGAGAATTGTTTTCATTTTCAAACTATAAAAAACAGCTTCAATATATTCCATTAACGTTCCAAATATTGAGCAGCTGTTAAAGCAGTCTATCTTCTCCTCAGAAATGTCTCAAATCACATTTCAAACATTGGGAGGCAGATTCATCTTTAAATCAGCACATTAACAACAACACTTATCGATGACTGAAAGAAGTAGACTGAGGTCATATTTTCAGAATATGTAAAGATTTTTTAAATGGGTTAAAAAGCACAAAAGCTATAAAATAAAAATAAAAAGTAAAAAAAATATAATATTTACATCTAGAAAATATATTTAGGCCCCGTCCACACGAAGTCAAAACGAACACGAAACGCTGATATTTTCCAGAACGTTTGTCGTAAAGACGGAGACGTAAAATAAATGTGATCGTCCACACGAATGCATGGAAACGCTGCAAAATGTATGCCAGGCCTGTAAGTGGCGCTGTCGTGCCAAAGCAAAAATAGGCGACGAAATGTTGGGCATGCGCACTAATATTTATACATGGTTGCCCTGTTGTAAGCCCGACAGCAGGGTGAGTAGCATGAGCAGCAACCATTCAACACAGTACGGCGCCATTGTTGTTGTGATACTGTGTCGCGCATGCGTGTTTAGAGGCGACGCTATGACGCATGCGTGTAAAAAAAAAATGCGGTTAGAGCTTAAAGATGGAAACGCGAAAACGGCGTTTCAAAATCTTCCCACTTTGAAGGCGGAATAAAAAAAAGATTGTTTACAAACCCCCGAACGCCGGCAACGTATGGATAAGAGGCTGGTTTGGTGAAAAATTTGTGCGTTTAGGCCAGGGTTCGGCTTCGTGTGGACGGGGCCTAAATCTGAAAAAAAATGTGATTTATCCTCCCTGTGCAATACAGGGAGAGAGCACATCTTTTAACGGATAACAGGAAGCCTTGACAGGGTACTATATACTTTGTTTTATTCATTTAGGCAAATGTGTAAGCAGTTTTTAGAATTCTAACCATGCATTATAACCTCTTTATTTCTGTCTGAGATTAACAATGCTTAACCATGCTTTATTGCTTTCTCACACTAGTTCATCTAATCATTTTATATATTTATATAAGAGGCCAAAGCAGGGAACTTAATTTTCTTGTATCAAGTTTCTAAAAAATACATTGGATTCAGCTGAAATCTGTTACAGCAAGTTAATGTTGTGCAGAAATTCTGAAACAAAAATAGGACATAAAAATCTTACCTATCCAAAACTAATAGTTTTGGTAAATTTACAACTCGTATTTGTTGGTATAGGGAATTTGAAAAGTTTTTTGCTACGTTTTAAATTCAATCGCAGTTTAGTTTTCTGCAAACAAATCATACATTTTTTTTTAATGATTAAGATAAAATGTGTATTTTTAGCAAATGTCAGTAGGCATACATACTATCCTGCAGTAGCAGGTCACCCATCTTTCATTTTATACACAAATAAGGGGTTTTGTACTACTAAGAAAAAACTCATCTCGCTTAGTTCAACACTAAAAGGCAGCTGAAATTACAAACATTGGGGTTATTAATGGAGCTAAATTATGTGTCTCAGATGATAATAAACTTTTTCAGCTACATAAACTACAGTCACATGCAGTCATCTTCCTCTTGGGGCCACCTGGTGTGACTAAGTGATAGAATTGCAACGGCATTCCTCCTAAGTGACCATTAGTCTCTCAATGCATTGTGGTGATTGCAGTCAGTAATTGACTGATCGAGTGTCAAAGGAGTTGGCCGATTACGTAATGGAAGAATGGCTTTGAGTTATCAAAGGGGTTTTGTTCGGGTGAGCAAAAAACACAAGGAGAAAAACGATCTGAGGTTCAACTAAATTCAGCAAGGATTAAAAGCTCGGTTTACAATATGGGTTCTAATATTAGTCTAATAAAGCTTTTCAAAGCCTTCCATAAGACTTAAACTAAACCATACTCACCCTTCCGACAATTTTGCCGTTATTGTTCATGCAAATGTAATGTTCACTTTCTTTTCCTTTTATTCGAATGTGACTCCCGAAGGTTTCCGTCTCGACAACGAGAAGAGCTGTAGAAGAAAAAAACAACAGTTTTAATTGAATACATCACAATGGCTCTCTATGTATAGATTTCACCTCATAGTGAGAGGAAAACATTCATGGTGAGTTTAAGATGCACAATCGGCGATTCTTGTTTATGAAAATTCTCTAAGATCCGATTACCACTTAAGTGAATCTATTGTGATGATTCAGAACTTTACTATAAGTTTTATTTTTGATTTCTCAAATAGACTTGGTCATTAAAATAACCAGTTGAGCCAACTGGCATGACTAGACAAGACAGTAAATTGACTGAAGCCGTATCCCAATGGCTCCCTTACTTTCCGGGCCCCTGACACCCCACTCCTGCTCCCATCCTACATGTTCACCCCTGCAAGGTCACCTTTGTCTCCACTCGCCCTCAGACCAGTAAAGAAATCTGCCAAACATTTGTGGAGTAGTTATGCGCCCCTCAGGATTAGGTTTCAAGTTCCCTTTAGTCTGTGCTCACTCAATCAAAAAGTTAAGATGATCCATTTGTTTAACACACAGGGCCATTCAGTAGCGCTCAAGGGAGCAGGGGAAGAATAGTGGAAGGGAATGGGATGGGCTCGGGGGCAGAAGTACTCTCCCGCCCTAAAATCAAACCTTTAGAAAAAAAAAAAGTGGGAAGTAGGTGACCTTTCTGAAAAGTTTGGGAGGGGAAAACAATTCCCTCTTCAGTGGTAAGAAATTTCTGTTTGTAGTAGCTTGGTTTTATAATTAGATGGATTAGTTTAGATCCCTTAAGGTGCAGTTAAGAAAAGTAAAACCCAATCTGAGCAGCTGACATATTTACTGACATATTTGTTCTCTCCTTTCTTGCAAATTGTTCTTTTTCCTTCACCTAATCCCCAAAATGTTTAATAACTTAGTAGTACAGGGAAATTCAAACTCTCCCTAAACTTAACTATCATCAGTATAACTTAGTTGTACTTAATCACATTCTTATTCCTTAATCCATGCAGGTTTATGGTTGCCCACAAGTTTATTGAGCAGTTAATTGAAAAGAACAAATAAGTTGTACATTTAATAAAAAAAATTTGGAGTCCCACAAGGTTCTGTCTTAAGAACTAAATTTTTCCATTTAGCCATTGAATGATTCTTCCATAAGAGGGATGAAATAAAATATTTTTGGTAATGAGTTAAAGGGCAATCTAATTAATTTACTAGATACGAATTACGTAGAAAATGGTTAATTAGACTTAGACAACTTTTATCGTCATTTCTTTTATACACAGGGTGTATACAAAACGAGATTTGGTTTTGCATACACTCTCATGACATTTCCATTTTTTAAAGTGCAGCAGTGATCACATCTAAACAGTGTGGGAGAAAAAAACATGGTGCAAAACAGCAAAACGCATTGATATGGAAGTTCAGAGCATAAAAAAAAATTAATAAAGCTCTAGAATAAAACGTGTATGTAAATATTCATTTATAAGCAAATGACACTTTTCAATTATTTTGACAATGATAAAAAAAACAATGATTTCTTATTCAGTTCAAATACTTTAAGGAAAAAATAATGCTGCAGGCTATTTAAGATTTTTCCTCAGTCTATGATTAATCGTGATGATTTTGAATGTTTTGCTGAGTAGTAATTTCTAGATGGAAGACTAATAAGTGCACATAATAGGAAAAAATCCAATGAAACTGTAAAATGAAAATGAATTGAGCAATTGTTATGTGAATATATCCTTTCTTTCTAAGCAACTGCATCAGGGGGGTATTGGTCTGTTTTCCCAATGATGCAGTGAGGCTAGTGTGCGAAAGAGAAGCTGAGCTTACTGGATGACTGTGAGCAGATTAAAATATCCATCTGAACTCCTCTTGAACTTTTTTTTCTTATAGTGCATTGCTAAAATAGAATCTAAAAGAAATGGAGTTACGTCCCTCTTGACCTTAAACAAGTGGACATCTGTCAAAAAATCAACTAAAAGCTTAAATACGTTTTTGTGTTTTAAATCCACATTGCAAGCATATTTGCAAAGAAATGGTGGAATTATCTGTACAATACACACAGACACCATCCATCCATCTTGTGTTTTAACTGTCCCCTTTTTCAATTTTAGAGACAGACATCATTTACAATGAAAGGTTCTGGAAGAAGTCGAATGTTAATCTTTTAAAAGTAACAAAACGCTATGCTTATACCTGGGATGGATGATAATGCTTCAAATTTGAATGTACAAATATGCAGACAACGGTCTACAACCAAGTTAGGTATGTCTTGTTTTTTGAGTGCGTGGGGGGGGGTGAGATTGTGGGCCTTTTGCCGCAAGACTACAATCTTTCAAAGTGAACATTACTAGTGAGTGCAAAGGAGTTCACAGGTGCCAGGTACTGCAGCTGGATGGGGAGGAGGTGGTGCGGGACAGAGAGAGGGGGAGAGAATTGGCAAAGGCTCATGGGAAAAATTGGATCTGCTTCCACTCAAGCTCTAACAAGCAGTGAGGAAACTTCGCCTGCGCGCATCTGCGACTGAACAAACTGACTCAGAGGCATTCAAGACCAGCAATTTTGGAGCTGTGAGTCAGCTGTTGTGAGAAAAAAAATATCTGCAGGGAAGTACGGTGCAGGCTACATCAAAGAGCTCTTTACTGACCATCAATTTAGCCATATTTGATCTACAGTAATGAAAAAGCACACGCAGGGCTAAGTGGTGAGATTTAAGGGAGATAATTCATTTGAGATCAAAATTCTCAAGGATGTTCACATTTTGAAGTACAGATTCACCAAAAAACCCTCTCTAGGTAACCTTTCTAGAAAAAAACATGTCAATCAGATACACTGATCAGTCTATTACAAGCTTCTGGTTTTACATTAAGCTTGTTTTCCTTCTTTTTTTGTAAGGACAACAGCGGTTACAAGACAGAAAATATGCTAAATAGATTTGAAATTTAAAAAAGGATTAGAAAATGCATGAAGATTTATGCATCAACGCATATTTTGTTAAACTCAAGGAAGAGCATCAGGTACATGTTGTTTATGGATTCGTGTATAGACAGGAAAGACGGGTGGTACTTATTTAATAAACAGAGAGAAAAAAAATGATTTTTCAGCAACGAGCAATTTTTCTGATCAGAGCCAATATCTGGCCAATTGAAATGTTTATCTTTAGTATTTAGCATCATAAAGATCACCATTAACATTAGTAGTTTCAAAAGGATTTTGCCTAACCTCTTTTGTTAATGTCTGACTTCCAAAATACAACCCCTCTTTCACTAGACACACAGAAAATCACCTACGAACAATGAAGCGCAAACATCCTAAAGAGCAGGGGTTAAGAGGGAGTCTCTAGACGCAGCAAAACATTTATCAAAGCTGGGTTTGCATTCTCAGACTAGCTATATTGTCAGGTGAGATGCACAGAAATTCTCCCATACCATACTTGCCCCCATCATCTCCATTGGCGTTGATCTTCTTCCCCAATATCTGGACGTGCTTTCCTGTGGTCCTGCTATAGAGCTGGTAGATCCGGACCTGCTTTCGGCTCAGATCATCCGGGTTCCTTGTGTGGTTCTCAATGTAAACCCTGAAATCTGCAGTGCTCTGCTGCGATTCCTGCACGACAAGAGACAGACAGCAACACTGTCAAGACACAGGTGTTGATAGTAATACGTGCTGTTGGTTTTATGGGTTCTATGTCAAAAGAGGAGTGCTTTAGGGTGTAAAAAAAGAACATGGAGATTTGTGCGCTGCACAGATTTACCGTTTCTCTCCTTTAAAGTGCCAATTTTTATGTGCAATGCATTTACAACGAGCTAAGTACTTTGTGAGAGTCACTAATGAAGTGGATGTTTGAGTAAAACTTCAACAGAACAAGGGCAAAGCCTTCAGAAAATCCTTGTTTCTGAGTATCGGGGCGCAGTATAAAGTGAGCCTGGGGCGGTATTGAGAAACCTGTACTTCATTTCCACAAGTAAGCAAGCCACTAGCAATTATACACCTGAAGCATCCAGACCTGTTGCACTATCATCAAACAAATATCTGCCTGCAGGCTAAATAGGGTTCATAAATTAGAAAATGCAGCAGGCGTAGGACATGAGTGAGGAAGAAAGGAGAACCTTAAACCACAAAGACTTGCTTGTTGGACATTTTTTTAAAACAAATTGCACAAATCTTCCTTCTCTCTCTCTCTCCCTAACTTTATGTTTTTTGAGTTACCTAAGACCTGACATAAAGATGTGGAAAAATAGTTGGCAGCATTTCAGAAAAGCAACTGTGACCCAACATGTGGAAGAGGGAGAGGGAAGGTATACTTTCAGAAGCCATGGAATCTCGGTTCAAACCATGATTCTATCTCCCCAGCTGTATATGGTGTGGTAATTGCAGAGTAATGGCTTTTTATGTGGCTGATCTCAGGTGGCTAATTATATACAGATTACATACCCAGAGTGCTTGTTGATTTAACTTCAGTGAATTGATGGCACGTAGCAAAAACATGATGGGAAACGTTAACTCCCGCAGAACAAATCCTTTAAATCGGAGAGGAAAGAAAAACAACTTCTTCAAATCCGAACGCAAACTTGTTTAGGCTCCTGACGTCCCTCTTTCTCATTCAAATGTCACACGTTTCCGTGTCTCTGAAATCCCTTCTATAAGCTGGGAAATGCATGTTCTACACTAATAAAACCCTCATAGATACAAGAAGTGATAAACATTAAGGTTTGAAATGCCAACTTTTTGTAAATGTGAATCTAAAGCTAACCATGGGCTTAATGGACAATTAAAACTGAAGTTTTGACTAAAATCATTCTTAAAACTTAAAATAAAATTAATTTTGTTAAGAACATTGATGATAAGATATTCAAAATGTGGAGTGCAAAATATTGTTTTATGTTATTTTTGTACAAAGTGCATCTTCTGTGCCTCTTTACTTGCACCCACGCTAAAATTTCACAGAATATGACAACAAAGGGTTGCCAGATCAAGCAAGAAAAACCCAAATTTTGCTCAAGTGTTTACCTTAAACCCAACCTGAACCAAAGGTCCACATTCTAACTGTGTAACAAAAAAAAAAAAACATGTTTAGAGCTAATGTGATGCAATAACTGTAGATATGAACTGATGTGTTTCTTTTCTCTCCCAACAGAAATTTCTACTTTTGAGCTTCCCTGCCTTTTCCTCTTTTTACCATCAGTTAAGCTGCAGCAGCCACAACGGCAGGGAAAGGTGTCGCTGCCGCAACAGCAGAAGACTGTGCATTCCAATTTCCACTGAGACATGTTTGCAACTGCAAGCACTTCATGCCAAACTCTCCACAAATATGTTCAAAGCTGTTCATCAGCATGATCTGTTGTCAAACATGAACCTCAAAGCTGTGGAGTGAAAAAAAA
>NW_015150695.1:857040-883030 GCF_000732505.1 Cyprinodon variegatus
TATATATATATATATATACATATATATATAGTGCTACTACACAACAAAACTTAGCTTCACTGAGCTGCTGAGGGATTTATCCCAAATCTTCACCTCTCTAAACAAATAAAAAGGTGTGCTTTTGGTAGACATTTGGATTTCATCTCAATGGAGAGGCAAGCCTAAGCACAGTGCTGAGGTGAATGCTCACAACAATAGTTTTTATCACACCGTCTCCTTCCTGCTAAGACACCGCATGAAACACAGATATGGTTTCAACATCAAAAAGTCTGGCCGTCGTCTGACCTTCACGGAGGAAGCTGGGTTGTTGCATCCATCTAAGATACGCCACGCTACTGAACAAATAAACACAAAGGCAGGTAGTAACACACACTCTCATGCTAGCCATGCGCACCTCAATTCTTTTATTTTTCTTCATAAAACCATAAATCGAATTTTAAGAGCAAGTCAGCTGCAGGAAAATATTTAGAGATGAACACTGGAAATAATCTATGTTCTTTTTTTTCCTTTTTCTAATATCTATAAATTGATTAAAGTGCATGTTATTATTTTGACTTTTTTGGTATATCTAAAGCAAAACATATATAGATATTTCTTTATTAGATTAAAGAAATTTGCCAAATTATGCATGAAATTTAGCATTTTAATCGTGTGTAAAAAATTGTGATATATATCTCCCCTTTTTTGATATTCAAAAAAATACAAAGGAGAAAATGGATTTATATTAAGTTAAAATATAGCAGAATTTGGTCCCTTTTTTTTATAAAAAAAAATTTTGTTTCTTTAGTCGAGACAAACAGAAAAGAAAAGGTTTGATTTCTATTCTAAACATTAAAAACATGAAAAAACTAATAGATGAAAAGCTTAATGAGGTAAGAAGGATGGAGCTGCTGAGGAATCAAAGCCAACAGAGTCAATTAGCTGAGTGGATGCCTGCAAATCGTTATGCTTCAAACAAAAAAAGGACTCATCGGTTCAAACCGCATATTTCCAACCCCAGGCTCCTACATGTTTACAACCCAGCTGTTGCTGTGAATTAGTGAAAAATGCTACTTGAATTCCCAACTGCAAACAACAAATGTTTAATATTTAACGAGCTTATAATTATTTTCATGTGACCTTTTTGTTGTTTTTTAATACAAACATCTAATCAATTACGTTTTTAGTCATTTCTAACCACATCTGGGTTGATTTTAATTTGTTGCGTCTTATTATATAGTAAACGCCCTGAAAGCAACACATGGCCATTCCTTCATCATGACTCACATAAAAAGCTGCACATGAACATCAAAAAAAAAAAGTATATGAGAGGGGTGTAACGTACCTGCAGCTGGAAGTAGAGAACCAGAAAGTGTAAACACCTAGGAGGAGAGAGGGGGGAGTAAATCACACGGGCAATTACATGGAAAATAAACGCAGGCTACCTCAATGACAGCAATGCACAAACAGCATATGAAGTTTTTGGCGACTTCTATTGGTAAGAATGCACGAGATTATGCGCAAAAACATGCAAAGAGAATTTTGAGCGCTTACAGGTAGAGGAACCTTGAAGGGAGCACGGACATCTTGGCTCTCAGAAAGACGGCTGAAATGCACCTGCTTCCTCACACTCAGAGCCCCGGGAAAGCTTGGAGGGATCGCCCCTTTCTCTGTGTCTCTCTCAGGCTTTGCGCGTCTTTTTACGCACACAACTCTTTTTACGCACACAACTCCGGCGGTAAGTAGGAGACCGAATCCCAGTGTAAGGATACATGCAGCAGGAAAGGCACGGACTGCAACATTGGGTGCTTCCTTGTTGGGGGGGAAACTACCCCAAAAAGTTTTAACTTCTCAGATCAGGTCCTCAGAGTTACAAAAGTTCACCTTAAAGTGGAGCCAAGCTGCGACGTCTCACAAAAATCCCCCTTACTTGAAAAAAAAAAAAGGAAAAATATCCCTTGAGCTTCTGCTTCCTCCAGAGATCACAGGCTCTTCATCTTGGTCCGGACCTGAAGGGGATTTCTACACCTTGCAAGGCGCATTTTATTCTAACAATGACGGAATGTAAAAAAATAATAATAAAATGAAGCGTTCCTGGGAGGACAACTGGAGCAGACAAACTTATCCAGGTCGAATCAGATTTTCTCTTTAAAAAAAAAAAAAGTGGCAGTGACAGTAGAAGTCGCAGATCCCTGGAGAGGCTGATGATAGCGCAGCGCTGCCTGCACGCCTGTCAGTGGTGTTTGCGCTTCTGCGGCTGCAGATTTGGGCACAGAGAGGCTTTTTTGTTGTTGGTGGGTGGAAACATGTCAGCGGTTTGCACCTGATAGGGTAATCGCGGAGAGACCATCAGCTTCAGATGTTTTTTTTTTTTTTTTTTTTTTTTTACCCTGATGGGCAAAGCGCAAGTAGATGATTTTACTTTTTAAAATCATTCTTTCCCTTTAAGTCTACTTAAAAAAAGGAATACATTAGATCTCAATAAGGACATCTACAGCTTTAGGAGTTTTAAGCTACTTAATTATGTAGATTCCGTTTAATATAATCATTGCTTATTATTATAATTCGTTTTATTTCTCACATTGGTGTGGTTTTGATGAGCTCCATTGTTGGGGTAAGCAACAGAAACTTGTCCTTTACATCTCTTCTCTGTGCGCTTTTTAAATCAATGTGAGTTTGTGGATTGGCCCATGCTCTCCCAGACAGCATTCAAATGTATTTCTTTTTTTTCTGTCCTTCAATTATGTGCCATAACTTATCCGACATTTAAATAAAAGAGAGGTGCGAATGCGTTTACGAGTGTTGGAGAGCTGGCAGCGTTGGAGTGAGGCTGCCATTTAAAGAAAAGAGAGAGAAAAACAACAACTTTTGTGGTTCGGTTTTATTGACCCATTAAAACTGGATCCTCGGGATTCCTTCTGCATTGACATTTAAAATAATTCTGAATGATTACATATACGACTTCCCATGCGTGCTGGGGATTTCAAAGGATCTCCAGCTGCTGGTCTGGTGGGAAATGAAGCGAAGCGCTCCAGCTGCTGATCAGCATGGGGCAGGACAACACAACTCCAGAAGAATATGTTGTTCCTTTTAATGAAAAGAGGGTAAAAAATGCATCATAACAATATAAAAAAAAATTTATATCAGACAAAAATTGTCTCTAATTTGTGTCTATCTTCAAGAGGTAAATAAAACCAAGCTGAGGTAGTTGTTTCTAATTGATTGATGCTTGTGTAAATATGCTGGTTTTGGTATTTGATCATATCCACTTTACATTATCTACAGCTCACCCCTCACAAAGCTTTCTCTGCATATGAAAAGTAAAAACACCTGAGGAGGGATTTACAGGGAAGATGATTAAGAGTCATTAGCTGAGGGGTCTGTGTTGGAATCCGCCTTGTAGCTTCACTAAGCATGTCTGCAACACATGTTTGTGACAAATTTGTCCAAGCATGACTGGAGAAGAACAGACAGATAGGGAAAATGGATACAGATGGAAGGAGGAAAACATGTTTGTTCTTTTAATAAAACCTTTAGAGCACTCTACAATGAAAAATATAAAACAACTGCTTTTGGCATTTATTTAACCATATTTAGTTACTTTAAGACAGTTGTTTCATGTCCAACCCCGCCAACATGACACAATTGTGTTAAAGTAACTAATATGATTAAGTAAATGCCAAAAGTAGTTGCATTATTTTTTTTCAAAAAAAAAATGATACAAACCCAGACTTTACCTTTAAAACGTATGTTATTTTTTCAATATATATTTGATCTTCTTTTTTTTAACATTTTACATGATGTGGTTTAATTGCATTCCTCATCCCAGTGTTAGTGCTTGAAGGCTGTTAATACAAAAGACATCTTTGGGTGTAGTTTTTTACAGGATCCGGGTCTTTATCTTGATATTTGATTTAGGCATTTAAAACAAGTATGCACTCCCTTAAAATGACGTCCAAAGATTGGACCTATAATCTTACATTCCAATCACTCCTGACACATGTCGGTGTATCCTTGAACAAGGCAACTAATCCATGAATTGATGCACCTTTGTGAGTGATGTTCTGTAGCATAGAAGATGAAGCTCTAAGAGAGGGCTCTTGGCAACTTAGATCAGAAGTGCCAACCTAATTTCTCTATTGAGTCATTTCAGGGTTATCAATTCTTTAAAAAGGACTGTTTGCAGCCATATAGATTATTTTTTTTAATTCTATCATTTCCTGGAGGATATACTTACCTTATTATAATTTAACTATTATTTATTTAGCATTTATTACACTTAAAAACATATATTCACATCTGGCAACATGCCTTATATGGCTCTTGAAGGCCGAATAAATCCTCTTGGTAGTGGGACAGATTTGGCTCATGGCATTTGGTTTGACACATATGATCAGGAAACATTGCACAAACAGAAATGTTTAAATTCAAGCCAAGTATGGGGAAAGCATACAGTTCTAATAATATAGCTAACTTTAGCTAAAATCTGATTTGATTAACCCAGATTCTACAAATGCATCTTTTTTTTCAGCAGCATGAAACCCCGATAACTCTGAAACTCTATAATGATTTTCTTTTTTTCATACCTCATCACCCATCCACAGTTGGCAAGGTAAATATGGCAGGTTTATCCGTATTATACATTTCTAAAACTTAACATAAGATCAATGTATATATTTAAGACTAAAAAGATAATTCAGTTATATTTATTTTAAAGTGACTGATGGTTCCAGTATGCCGGTTCCCTTTGCAAATGAGATCTAGATCTCTATGGGGTTTTATTCTGCTTATATAAAGGAAAATTAAATGAACAAACTAAACATGAATATTGGCTTTTTATTTCTCGCCGATGAATGTAGTTAAATAAAACATACTTTTTTTTTTCTTTTTTCAGTTAAAGATAAAACAATTGCCATAAAAGAATAATGTATTTCATGTTGTTTTACACATCTTTACCAATGATGCCAATGATTGTGTTCTGCACAGTATCGTCCCCCAGCAACAATTGGAGAAGCAGGATTTTTTTCCTTTTTATTTTTAAACTGTCTTTTTCTTTTCTCAGACTTGAGAGTTTGGGGAATAGTTTCTGGACACAAGCCAAGTGTCTGATGGTTCTGGCATGCACTCCTCTGCTGTAATAGTTATTTTGGCAGCTGACCAATCAGGAGCCAGAGCAAGGGGTTTATTCTGAAAACATGAACAAAGATTTAGAGAAAAAAAAGAAAAGAAAACAGTTTTCTGACTTTGCTGGACAGCTTGAATAATATGACTCCTGATCAAACCTTTATTTGTTTGCTGTCTTCCTGTTAGACCTTCTGAAAAAAGTGACTTGGCAAAGCCTGCAACTGTGGCCAAAAGAGGCTGAAGTTACCATACAGGAGTGATTCAAAATACAGGAGCATCTAAAAAAATGAATGTAAGAAAAAAGTAAACTTATTCCAATTATTAGGTATAAAAAAGATGCTTGTTTAAATTCAATGAAAAAAGGGATAATTTCTTTAACCATGTATTTCTGGTAAGTATGGTTTAAAGTAGATAAAAAAAAAATTCAGAAAATGTTACATAATATAAAAAAAAAAAAAAAAAAAACACTTTTTGTTAACAAATAAAAACTTACTGAACAGCTTCTCCATGAGCTGTAGACCCTATTCCCTTAGTATTTGGTCCAGGTACCCTACAGTATGAGAATAATGCAGAATCAATGCGGCCTGGCGCAGAGGCAATCAGCCTGCGATTCTCATCATCTGCATCATTGGCCTCTCTTTTTTTCTTCCTGAAAACACTCCACAGATTCTCTGTCTAAAACATTTTGGACTCTCAGTTTCTCAGCTCATCCTCCAGGCTCAGGGAAACCATGTTGGATCAGCACCTTTTTTCAAAATTTTTTTTCCTTGTACGTATTTTTCCATCAACATACTTAAGTACAATTTTGTGACAACCAGACTCTTTGATAATGACCATTTGTTACCTTTTTTCTTCATGTGGAGGATGCAATTCCATTACAAATGTGCACAAAGTTATGCCAATATTCTGCTAAATTAAAAAAAGCAAAATTTATATTAAATAGCAAATGCGATTAAAATAGCACATGAATACGCTTGTTAACATGTTAACTTTGAAAAAACGATATGACAGTGGCGAATGCAAACACATGAAATATATCTAAATTTCATCCTCCAACTACTTCTATTCTTCTTCATCATCTTTTTAAAAGGCAGTAACGTCCAGTTACGGATCACGTGACTCGTCTGGTGCAAAATAAAATGTTTCCATTGCAGTTTTGTTACATGTAAGGATTTTAATACGACCGAAAAACCATCACAACAAAGTGTAAAACCTATTTATAAAAAAAAAGCTTTTACATTTAGCAAATTTATTTTTATAATTGCTATTTGTGCGTTTTAACGGTTAATGGAAACACACCTTCTGACTGTCTGCTAAATAAGTCAGTTTTACTTAAAGTAACTGATAAAGCATAACATGGGCCCAAAATTTCCATTAGCTTCTTTATAAATATTCAAATTTTATAAGAATTCGAAATGTAGATTTTGGCAGCATAGCAATCAAAATTTCCAGAAAGTAGAGGTTTGAACCCTAACACTCTGTCTTTAAAAGGTAATGTATAAGTTTTCCTTTAAAAGTTAATTTACAGAACCAAGATTACTTTTTGGTAAAACTCTGAAACTCTAATCGAGTGAAATTGCCCTCTGTGCCCTTTCTGCTTTTTATTTCAAGGCTTTATGCCGCCTCACAAAAACAATCAGTTGTCTTTCTTCCATTAAAGAATAAATATATGAACTTTACTTGGACTAATAAAACACAACCTTCGTGTGAATAAAGCTCAAACAAGCCAGAGGCCTGGTTCAAGAAAAGAGTTTTATTTAGACGCAATGACCCTTCAAAATGAAAAAGACTGGTTGTATTTGTTTTCACGTTGGCGGTTTGGAGACAAACCAGCTTGTTTAATCTAATTGAAATAGAGGGAAAAGGGGAGATGAAGAAACCCGATAAATCAGGGAAGAATCTATCAAGTACTGGAAGGTGAAGATGAACAAGAAAGGGCCTTGTGAATGAGGAGCCATTTCAGTCCAGTTCTTGAGGTTTACAGAGGGGGGGGCGGGATAAGGTTACCCACACAGATTAGCCGACAAGAGAGAATGAGTGAGAAAAACTATCAAACTAGTTTAAAGGTAAGTTTACTTGGGTCACTTCGCTTGCCCGCCATTGAAAGTGCTTTTAAATCACCTGAAAATGATTCCCCTTCACCTCCTACCTCCATTCTTTTTAATTTCTTTTACAAAAAGCAAATTTGAGCCAGAAGCTGCAACGTGGCGAATGATGTTACTCCCTGAGCCCTTCCAAGCCTTTGAATTTGAACCGCTTCCGTGCATTTATGCGTGTCTGTCTGCAGCGGCGGGACTGTGGGAATGTCACCGGGGATATCTCATTGAAGCTAAAGGAGGAGGCATCTGAGGGCGGGCGAGCGCTCAGCAGTTCAAAGGACCCTAGCAGGCATTTAGGGCTTGACAAAAGAACTTGGCAGATCAGTAAGTGAAGCCCAATGTACTACATTAGTGTCAGGACCCCCTCCGCGTCCCTCCCACTTTGCACTTTCATCTCTGACACGGACATATTGACTCAAAGGAGAGAAGGGGGTGTTAGGGTCGGAGAGGGAGGGCTCGGTTGCTGCGGTGTGTGTCCTATTCAATTCCCAAGGTGAAGCGACTGATGCGGAGGGGTCACCACCCAGAAGCCTTTTTTTTTCTAACAAGAAGTCACAGCTCGACAAGCATGTGAGACTTAAATAGAACGACCCTCTTCCTCTCATCTCCCCCAAACTCAGCTCACCCCACTTGTGTATGTTGACCCCACCCCGCGGCTTCAAACGTGCACTCAGACACCCCTTTTTCACACCGCTGATCATCTCCTTCTGCCGGCTACCCGAAGTCATATGGCTAACGTGAGTCCAGGTCGTGATGGGGTCGCGACACCTCGGCTTTATGGAGGGTGACGGAGAAAGGATCCAGAGATGGGAGGGAGGGAGGGAGCTACCTCAGAGGCCCTTCAAGTATCACCTGAAGAAAGGGGGAGGAGGCGGAAAGAAGCAGGAAGTGTTTTTAATTTGTCCCCCCTGTCACACGTTGTTTGCACGGAGTCATTAGCGGTCAGTTAGGTTTGCCTTGAAGGGAGGAGACCAGAGGATGAAAATTAAAGCCCTGCTCCTCAACAAATCATCCGAGCACCAGAGTACACGTCAAGCAAACTAATGTTTCCATTAGCTCCAGTTGCCTGTTTGACATTAATGCTGAGCTGCTCCATCTCGGTCCAACAGGGAGTCTACAGTTGTCCGAAAACATAAACAAAAGTTTCGGCTCCCTTGTTGCTAGTTGCAAACATGTGCAATAACTTAATGTGACTGCGTGCATTTTGAAGACCTCACTTAAAGTATTCATGCTTGGACGAAATCCCTGGCCGTTGCTAAGCATGGAGAAGGTGCCAAAATGTGTCACAGTGTTACAACTGAATAACAATCAGCCCAAAGATCTCATGTGTTCCAAGATTCTGGCCCACATCTGACAGATAAATGTCAACTCCCTTGGTCAGGAAGAGGTAATAGAGAAAAAAAAAATAAAAGAAAAACTGTATGCAGAAGTGTTGAACAAGACAAGAGGTTTAATGATATAATAAGCCTTCAGAACTGGGTGGATTAGTGGTGAAATTTGGGGAAATGAAATGATGTAAGTGTTTTTTTGTCAGCTCTTTTTTACCCTCACTTGAATAACTGTGTAATTGTTTTCTTGGATGGACCTTATTACCAAATTAAGGGCCATCTTGTTTGTAATGTGGCATGAAATTACTTTGAGAGTCACAAACTGGTCAGAAAGCCGGACCCGTTTGCTTAAAAGATGAGAATTTATTCAAGACACTCAGCCGCCTGTTTCTTAAAGGATGTTTGTTAATGCCATTTATGAGGTGAAAGTTCAAAGTGAATAAAAAATTTGCTCCAAAACAGCTTTGAGAAGGCAACGCTTTAAAATCAAAAGAGGCCCACCAAGAGCGTGACCTGAGCCCACCCGCTGGATTTGATGAGGACTTTGATTTTTAGGCCATTACCTCCACGTTAGGGGTGAGAAGAACTGAGTGAGTGTTCAAAACAGAAACCTGTCTGGCTAACTTATCTGGTTACTGAGCGGTCTGATGAGATCCTCCTCAGGTGAAAACAGTTCAAAGAGCACATATGGCTTTTGAAAACAGGGCACACATTCCCAAAACTAACATTAAAGTACATCTTCACCATACAGGTTTCTTCGAATGTAAAGAAATTGATATGCTGTTGTAGATAAATTGTTGACCCCTCTACTTAAAGGCTTCCGTGTAAAGATAAATGATTGAAAGGACATTATAATAGTTATTACCATATAGTAATCTGACGTTGCTTAGCTAATTACTTACTTAAAATAAGTCTTTAGTGTGTTATTTGAACTGAGCGTAGCTAGACGTTCAAACAAACCAGCATTATTTACATCAATGAATGATTGCTGGCCGTTGAGTGAAAACCATTTTGTTTTATCCTAAGTATATGGTTTAATTGGCAAAATCGCTTCAACATCTATGTTCACAACAAGGAAAACAGTTTTCGAGATGTCAGTCTTTTAGATTTTCGAATTAAAAAGAAATTGCCTCAAAAGAGAACAAACTTTTACTCAAGCGTTTAATGTGGGCCGTCTGTTAGTTTTAATGCAGATTCCTAGCAGAAACGTTGAGCTCCCCAGCACAGCAGTCAGCAAAGTTTACGATCCATACAGCCATTTTCACTTGCTGAAAAAAGCCACAAATCAAGTGTGAAAACAAGGAGGAAATATTAGTTTAACTTCTGTTAAAGAACAAACAACATATGCGTTCCTATCAGTTTTATTTAATGATATATTAATTCATATAAAAAATACAGCATAATATATAGAGTAAGGAGCTGTGTAAAATATATAGCAGAGTAAAATTCCCTTAGATTTTATTTGGGGAAAAAAAAGAAAGACATTATGAAACAATAAAAAAAAAAAACCAGCAAAATGTCGGCAAGAGAATTTGGTACATCCTGGTCTATACTAACGGCCGTTAAAAGCTTCAGCGGAAGGAAGAAAGTTGTTCTTGTTCTCACAGCTGGAAACATAGATTGAAAGTTCTTGCTGATTGTTCTCAACAAGAGGTTTATGAAGAACCTTTGTCCAGCAGGGTTGTCCAACTGTGTCTGTTGTGTGACTGGTGAGGATTCAGACTGGGGTTTTTAAGAAGGAGGGTGTATGAACTGTCAGAGCCAAAACTAGTTTCTTGTTCTGACCATCTAAAGAATAAGAACATCTTGTTTTTTTTTGTTTGTTTTGTTTGCTGAGTGATTAAAAAGCTTTAAACAAGGCATTAGCTGGTATTTGACATTTACAATTCTTCTAAAATGTTCTTTGAATTAACGTTTAGTCAGTTTTAGGACAACAAAAGAAATAAATAAAGCACATTATTTCTCACAAGGGTAGGTACAATAATTTTATTAACATCCATGTAGATGTAGTTTGCCATGGTCCATTTATCATTATTCCCCAGACTCTTATGGTTAAAAAGTTAAAGAGGGACCTCCAGCAGGTGTCCCTGACTGTTAAATTGTCCTTTTTCATGGTGTAAAGGTGAGAGTGGGGATAGCAAGGCAGCCACTATTTGTACCCTTCTCCAAATGACTTTATTCCAGAAGGAGGACTAAAGAGTGTGCCTTGTAGAGAGCACACTCTTGTGTGGTCTTCAGGACTTAAAGTATGAGCTTAGTTCTATTTTTTTTTTTTAAGAAACCCAACACCAGTGCACACATTTTGACATTTAAAAGATGATGACTCTTCTAAGTGAAACTGTTTTAGCAGTAATGAAGAATAGCATGGGGATGTCAAGCTATCATACCAACCAGGAAGGAGACGGGTTCTGTGTCTGCAAGATGCTGAATAATGTGCTGATCAAACTGACTGAGACATTGTAAAGATATGAGGTTAAGCTTAGACCGGTAAGAGACTGTTCATCAACAGTTAAATGAGCGTTGCCCTGATGTAGACCAAAAGTCATTCTTCCCCTAAACAGCATATAATATTAAATTGGAGTTTTGAATTGAATGCACTTGGGGACAAACGCTTTATATTGGAAAACACACCCTATTGTATGGCAAAAGGAAAAGCTTGTGATGCTGGGAAAACAAATACAGGGGAGGTGGCATCATGTTCAAGGTGTGTTTGCTTTGAAAGGGACTGATGCACTTCATAAAATAGATGGTATCATGGGGAAAGAGTAAAACACGGTGGGTCTTCCAAATAGAAAATGACCCTAATCATCCCAGCTATTGTTTAAGGTCAACCAAGTCTTATTTTGAGTGACCATCACAAAGCCCCAACCTGTGTTCCATCAAAAGCCTGTGAGCAGAACTTAAAGAGGCATGACTGAGTTTTCCAATGATACTGCCAACTGTGGCTAAAATAAACAACTGCAGGACTCTTCTGCTCGTTCTTGTAGTGCCTACTCGTACTTGACTACTTTTTTTATCCATCTTACGGCTGGTTTGTACTCAAAAACCAGGTCGTTTGCATGTGTGTTGCAGTTAACACAGATATGCCCCCGCCCCTTCCGCAGACACTCTGGTACACCTCTCCAAAATTCCATGTGATTCCATGCCACAGACAGATGGTCTTTGATTGGTCAAATCTACATCCGCTATTGCCTGTTTGATACCTTACCGGCTTGTTTTGTTTGTATGACCGCCATTGTGGAAAACGACTTGTGAAGATGGACCAGCTAGAAGAGCGATGTGTTCGAGAAGGCTGGAACCCTTTTATCAACTTGATCCCCGTTCTTTTTGCCCTCATGTCTCTCTGTTGTTGCACAAACTTGCCCCTTGGATTTTTCCACTTCCTTACCGCCTCGGCCATATCTAGTCCCACAGCTAGTTCATGATTGTCCCTCTTGCGTTGGGGCCTGGAATAACATAGAACAGACCACGTTTCGGGACACACTGCTGCAGAAGAATAACTAGCCCCACATGTCGTGTATCCATTGGTGTCTGAGTTGAGCTGGATGACAACCGCTTATGCGTATCTATAAAACCATCTTAAATATAACTTTTCCATTGTTTGTCGGGGTTTAACCCATTAAACATGGACACGTTTGATGTCACATCCGCAGAAACAGCGCGGGAACTCCCGAGCCAAAGTACTTTTAGGTAAAAGAAGGTACAGGCTTATTGATGCACTGCCCCTGAACTACTGAGGTGCCTGTCTGCTCATCAAACAATGTTTTATTCATAAAGGGGCAAATCATTGTGAAGCTATTGTGAAGAAATTTCTTCTGTAAAAATGTACAAAATGAAATTGGCCAAGACTGTAGGAAACCATTTTTAACAAGCTTGTAAAGGGATATGAGAAAGGCTTGATGCAAATCATGCAATTTAGAAGTGGAGTCCGAATCCTAAGTGAATGTATGTCAACTGCTGGTTTTGAAGAAAGATAATTGTCAACTATTCTTTCGTTAATTGTTTTGGTAACATCTTTGTGGCTAGACCAATCAAGATCTTGAAATTTTGTATGGAATTTGTTTTCAGGGTGCGCTATAAAGCATTAGTGAAAATAGACAACTAAAATTCCTTGTATGTCATTTATTCATCCGTCTAAAAGAAAAATGACAAAACTCCTTTTACTTTCTCTCATGACTTGTCATTGTTGGTCGTGTGGTTTTGATACTTCAATCTAAATTATTCTGGTGTCATATGTATGGTCCTCTAGTATCTGCCACCCAAAACATCTCATTGTGCAAAACTTGCATTACTATGAACCAGGATTGTGGGTGTTCTACCATATAAATATGTTGCAATATCCCTTTAATCTGAACTGAAACCTCAGGTTTTGTGACAGAGTCGCCTTTAAAAGCGAATGACCCTGTCTTTCTCATCAGGACTGAAACTTTACCATGTGTTACACTGACTGAAGTGCAGTTGCAGCTTTACAAGTCGTCTGTTCCCAGTCTAGAAAGGAGCCTGAGCAGTTGCATAGGAGTTTCTCCTCAAGCTGTCTCTGCCCTGCTAAGCTAGCCCGAACCTGCAGTTCCACTCATCCTAATCGCTGAGCCCAATCCATTCCCCTGTCTAGCACCTCTTCAGAGGCCGCTTGCTCCTTTGTTCTGACAATACACAAACGACCATTCAAATGGAGGCACTCTGTAATCAGTGAAATACTAGCCTCTGGGCTTTGTGGAATAGAAAAAAGGGAGGGAAAGAGAGAGCTACATTGAAAGAGAGGAGAGGGAGAAAATCCATCCATGACCAATCAACTCTAACTACCTGTCTGGCTTTTTGGCTGCAGATGTTATTTGGGAAAGAGGAAAAATGTGCCCGTTCCAGATGTAAGATGTACAAAAGCAGGGCAGGCTGGTACCTCCGCCCACCGATATGAAAAGGCTGGACTCTTCCACACCCACCCGTGTCTTAAATATGGCTGATGTTTTATTTAATTTTTTTGTTGTTGTTTATTTTTTATCTTGCCCACGTGGTTTGCATCAAATAAATATGTGAAGTATGATGTCAAGCTACGTTCAAACCAGCAATAAACTGAAACCTCATAGATGTAGTCTCATTATCCACATAACATAAGACAGGTCAAAAAAGAAGGGTAAAAAAAAAGAAAAAAAAAATGCTGGATACGGGTCGGGTAAATATTTCAACAAAAATAATGATTCTGAAAAAAGTCATACTGTTTTTCTCTATTCTCCTAACATTCACACACAACTTGCATCCCTTGATTCCACATGATATATTTCCAAATCTATTCATGTTATATAAGTGTGGGTCTATGTGTCGCACCCTATCTCCAGAGAAAATTACTCATTTTCTGATTCTCTAATAGCATGGGTTTGTAAAGGTAATTATACGCCTCTTGCTAAAATTAGACCTGTAATCTAATCCAGACATCTTTAGATATTTTTTATAAACTGAATAGAACAATCTTTTTTATTCATTTATTTTTGTTAATAAATTTGAGTGTTGTTACTTTGTGAACATCACTGATTTTACTTTTTTCCTCCAATTTATCACATAAATTGTTCATTTAGACCAGGCATCCCCAAAGTCGATCCTCAAGGGCTGCTGTCCTGCAGATTTTAGAGGTTTCTCTGATTTAGCACAGCTGATTCTGATGATTGCAGTTCAGCAAAAGCTGTGCTGGACAGGGAAACCTCGAAAACCTGCAGAACTGTGGCCCTTGAGGAACGACTTTGGGGATGCCTGATTTAGACCATAATCTAGAGTCAAACTGACCTATCACACACTGTAGTTTTTGACTGTATTGGGGGGGACCAATATATTATGAGAAACCATCAGGAATCTTCATGCAGAAAGACCAAGAACCTGTCTTCCACAGATTAACCTCACAAACCACGGTTCTGTTGTACATCTCTACCATTCAGCTTTATTCTACCGAAAAGGGAAAAAAAATAATTTGATTTCACTCTTTCAAATAAAAATAAAAATTTGATTTATGTATGTATTTTGGGTTTTTAAACTAGTAAGGTATTGCAGTTTAAAGAGATGTGTTGAGAAATGTGTCATGAAATGTATATCCCAAAGAGCAATTATGCCTTCAGTTCTGCTGTGTATAATTCACTAGCCTTGTTAAAGGGACACATGTAACTGGAATAAATGGCAAAACATCTCAGATGGATTGTTATTATCTGCATGGATTTAAACGCTTCTCAGGATCAAGTTGTTCTGAATAAGAGAAGTTGACCAGAGTGATTATCTGCAACCCACCTGTGATGTATTTCTGCTTTGGATGGCTAGAAACTAGTCAGATTATTATTGATAGCATGTTTATGGAACACATTTTAAGTCTACTCTGCCATTTTATTACAATTATATTTTTGTTTTTGAGTTTGAGTTCATTGTAATATGTAATTGTAATTCTGTGGATATAACAATAGCTACTTCTACCTGTATGTAAGCAATACATGAGATTTATGAAAAGTTTCCTAAACAGTTGAAAGTTTTCTAAACAAAGAAAGAAGGGGGGAAATTTATGCTATACGTTTTAGAGCACTTTATTAATAATTCATTCCTTTTTGGTCACAATACCAACCATAAGTTATTTGGATTTCAAGTGACAGAACAACACAAATTAATGAATAAATGTGAAGCAGAAAAAAAAATCCCATTAACTCTTTCATAGATGAGAACATAACAGAATAATATCTAGCCTCACACCTTACCATGATACCCAGAAATAAAGTACTTAAGCATGTTAGTAAATGCAGAGTGTTTGTTTGATTTAGTCTTAGTTGTGCTTTGAAAATCTGGAAGTTTGAAAGTTTGAAAGTCAAGGTACAGTATGTTTGAGAATGTAAATGGTGTGACTGCTTACCTAAGGGAGCATTGATTAGAGGAGAGATCTAGAGGCTCAGGTGGTAGAGACTATTCTAAGACTTTAACCAGTCTAACACTCCACAAATCTGGTCGTTATGGAAGAGTGATAAAAAAAAGTAGGAGGTCTTGTTTAGGGTTTTCCATAATCCATAACAGAGAAAAATGACACATATATAGGTCTGCTGTTGAATTAGCTCAATATAGAGCATACTGGCAGTCTGAAAAATACACCATACTACATTTAATGGTGAAAAAACATTAAAACTTCAGCAAAAATGGGAAACAAGGATTGGGTTATATTCAGAACAATCCTGAAAAAAAAAGACTTCCAGCCTCTTACAGTAGTTAAACTTAATTGGTAAAGTTAACTTGAGATTGAATGGAAGTTTGACTTGCAGCATCACAAAAACCTTCTGGAACAGTTCAGATCAGTTCAGTGGTATGCATTAATATGGTCAAGTTTAAATCCAGACCTAAAATCAAACTTCATTTGGAACTGGATATAAAATTTATATTTTAAAGATGGCATATATCCAAATAGACAAAAGATTATCTTTTGTAAAATGAAAAAAATTCAAAAGAGGAACAAAGCAGGTGGAGAAATACCCTGAGAGCCAGCCATAAAATAGAAAAACAGTGAACAAACAAAGTATATAACCAGGAGGCCTAAACCTAATGCATTTTTTTATTCCTCCCCATAAAAAGTGATGAAATTATTTCTAAATTCTGAGCTACTTTTTAAATTATAAAATAGTTATATATATATTTATATATACATTTTTAAGGGCTAAAATTCATTTTTATTTACAGATCATAAACTATATTTTGAAATAGGTGCTCCTTAGTTGCCTATAGAGAAACTACAATAAGACAAACAGCTGCATTTGCCTTCTGAGGCTAATATCCACTCATTCTGAAAATTGCTGCACCAGCTCCAGGGGTGAAACGGAAAATGGAAGCTTCTTTCCAAGCAGCACTGAGAGCCTGCTGGAGAAACTGGGCGAGGTGTCATGTGAGACGGCGTACAAGGTGCGTAGCAGCCTCAGAGAGCTCGGGGGCTGGAGTCATTACAGATACCAGCCTTTTGATGTAAAAGGGACTGACAAATTACCTTGTTGAACCACGATATCCTAAGTGAGGTGTATCTGTCAAATATCTGATAAAAATGCTCCCCAAGGCTGCAGTTGGACTGATCCTGGACTGATAGTGGGGAAAAAAAGCATGTAAATTAATGCATTGACATGTTTAAACAAATTATCTTTTTCATTTAGAAAACCTCAATCACAAGTTGAATCTTTACATGTTACCCAGAGAGCTATAAATATGAGAAACAAAATGAGACATTCATGTATTTATTATGTTTGTTATAAATATTCTACATTAGTGACATAATTTCCATAAAAGTGTTGAATCCTGGACAAAGGGTAGTTTATATTGCAACATCTAAAGTGATTTAAAAGCAGGATGAAAACAATCAAACGGAAGAAGAGTGAATTAACTTAGAGTTTAAGTTTGGCATTACATAAAACAAGAAATATAGCTTAAACAGTTAAAGAAAGCTGGTAAATAAAGCCTTTGTTTGACAGGATGCTGCAATGAGAATAATATTTTTTAGTCCTGGTTTAAAGGAGCAACTTCTGCAGTTTTTTAAGGAAATTCTCCAAAGGCAAGCAAACCAAATGCTGCATTTTCTTCTTAAGATGCAGTTCTGGAAACACTGAGCAAAAATCTCTCTGATGATCTGGAAGGTTAACATTGCTCACACTTGAGAGGTGACGTGGGGATCGTTGAAGAGCATTCAGCTCCTTAATTTTAAAATCAACCGTTTTACAAGCAGGGAGCCAGAGCTGTGATTTAAGGTATTTTATGTTTAATTTCATGTGTTGATTTGGACTCATTCAACGTTTTGGACGATCTACTGTTTCTTTTTCTGACGTCTTTTGCAGTCCCTTATTTTACAGTGATAGTAAATAGTTCTACTATTAGACCATACTGTGTTGTTGAAATTTAGGTCTGAATCCATAGTTACTATTATTTTAGGTTTTGGGCAGGGTCTCTTTTTATCCTAATTCAGTTTAGTTCAGAGCTGCTTTTTAACCTTGCATTGTTTTTGTCAGCAAAGCTATGTTAGAGATATTTTTCAATACAGCCTTGAGGAATCCCACATGTGATCCTAAGTATGAAGTTTTTTAAAAATTCTGCATAAAGCCTTATAGACAATTTAAAAAAACCTCGCCATAGTCATGCAGCATTTATAATGACTTTGTAAACCTACTTGTTTGATTCTGAATTATAAAGTCCTATCTTATCTTATATAAATCCCTTTAATTGTCCCACAATGGGGAAACTCACTCTCTGCATTTAACCCATCCCTTTGTGGAGCAGTGGGCTGCCATTGTGAGGCTCCCGGGGAGCAGTGTGGGGTTAAGGGTCTTGCTCAGGAACCCAGAGTGGAGGCAGTCGGGATCGAACCGGGTACTTGCAACCTTCTCAGAGCACAAGCGAACTGCTCTAACCACTAGGCCGACACTCCCCTATATCTCATCCTGTATTATAAGTGCTTTCTCCTAAATTGTATACTTAGTTCTGTTCCTTAGGGTAAATATTATTGAGTTCCTTGGATTGTGAAGAATTCAACTAGGTAACCATAATATCCATTTTGAAATGGTCGTTTGTGCAATGAAGAGTTTTTATAACATGAAATTGAGTGAATAGACTTTAACCCCCTATTTCACTTCACACTGATTCCTTTAGGTAACAATAAAAGGTATGAAAACCATCTAGTCCATATCTCTGAAAGAGGCATAAAACAGAAACTACACTTCTTTTTTTTTTTTTTTTTACATATGCCCCACCTTTAGTATCAGAAAAGTGTCCTACCACAACGAGACTAATCTTAATTCCTGGGAACCAACTAACCAAACTTTGAACCAAAGTTACAACACATTCGGCTTTCAGGTGAGACAGCAAGCCAGCACAAGTTTGTGTCTAATTTCTGGTTTTATAAAAGGTCCAGTAAGTCTTCATTTCTTCAACTTAAAATGTAAATCGAATATATTTCTGTCCTTTACTAAAAGAAACTAAACACCTAAACATTTTCATGGTAATGGAAGTAATTTAGAAAAATACTTAACTTAAAGGGGAAGTTACATATGTGGACTTTATATTAACATTACTTAAACAGGTGTGGACGCAACAAATATGGATGGAACTGATAATTGAGATTCAGCTGGGATGAAATTAGGAAAACTTTTGGAGAATTTTAAAGATAAAGCACCTTAAGAAACGGAAAAGGGGTTAAAGGAAGCTTTTAGAGGTTTTAAATCCCAAACAAACGTGCATTTACCAACAGTTATGATGAAGTGTTTGAACTAAACCTTGTGCTCTTGTTATGTCTGATTTTTGAGAAGTGTATAACTGTTAATGAAGCAATTAAACTCCAAGGAGGTATGTTAAAAAAGTTTAACTGGGACAAACATCTCTCTCAGCTCTAAAAGAAAAAGGTAGAACTTCTCCAGACAGGGTGAATTTTTAACATCTATTTGGGACTGTGCAACTCCACTCAGCTCCTTGAAGTCTGGACTCTGAATACATGGAATCCACTTATGCTCGAATATCACCTGTCAAAACACCTTATGCTGATGTGATGAGTTTTGCAATCGGGTGACATGTCCAGACTTTTTAAAAGAAAACAGTACATTGAGTCATATAGAAATCAATGAAGCTTCTTTTTTTTTTCTTCCTTTTAGCAAAACCCAATTGGTACAGAGCAAAATGAATGTTTTAGTTTTATTCTCACCAAACACAACAAACATCTAATTGCATACAGCTGAATCAGATTCACAAATACATGAGCCTTGGTGTCCAGGTTGCTTAAAATGCTAAGAAATACCTCTTGAAGTCCAAATCATTTGCTGAAAACAACAATTGTGGTAATAGCTCACAACAAAAGTTGTAGGTGGATCCCATTTAACAAATCCTGAGTGCTCAAATTCTTTCACATCTCAGTCAAGTAAGACCCAGACACCTTTCCGCTGCATTAGAAAGGAAAAAGCTTAGTTTGTGGGCAGAGGAATGCAGCTTACATCCTTGCAATAGCAGCCGTAGAGGTAATGCACCCGCATGTTGGCGCTTGTCGAGGTGAGCGCACCTCCCTCTTCTGTATTAATAACCGCATGTCCTATTGCTGTATCAACTGGGCTGTGTTTTACAGGGCCTGGCTTAGCTTACGGGAAGATAGATGATGAACTCCCCCACCTTTTCCTCTCATTTACAACAGTACTTCTCCAGACGTCTGTCTTGCTGCACTATTCCCGATCCGTGAATGAAAAATCTCTACTTGAATATGCCCACGCCCTGACATCCCTTTAAGAATGCCAAATACAGAGGTCCAGTTTACAATGGGATGGTGTCATTTTTAATGAAGTGTGCATGTGTGGTGATTCTGAATGACAACATGGATATTTTGAGGCAAAACGGAGCAAGATAAAAATAGATTGTTGTAGCTTTGAGCGAGAGTGTCAAAAGGTTCATAAATCCCGAGAGGAAAAAGCTCTGACTGGCTTCTTTCTTCTTTCTTTTTTTGTGCAAAAAAAAAAAAAAAAAATGTTTATACAAGCACATTGGTCTTGACAATTGACTAACACATAGAAGGGATTGTCATTACGATACACTCAACTGTCAAACCTGAGCTATGAAAGAGAAAATCGCTGGTGATGACAATGATGGCTTCCTTTCTCTCTAATATAAACATACCAGCGTGATCACTTTTTCCCCTCAGGGCAAAGTCATTGTTCCAGTTTGAAAGCTCCCTCTGGATGCTTGGTATTTTTTCCCTCTCTGCTCATTTATTTGTTTGTATCCAGGTGATGTGCCAAACTGTCACATCAAGCACAGACTGACTTATTTTCTTGGAGCAAAGGTCAAAACCATTGCAACAGGAGGTACGGGAGGCTGCTTGCCTGCTGGAGGGGGGGCGGCGGGGTATCCTATATCTCGCAAAGGTATTCTAACCCCTTGAACTTTTCCACATTACATCTCATTAACTTTGACTTTAGTGTCTTAACTGATTGGAATATGAAAAGTGAAGAAAAAGCAATGCATTTTTATTCAACTCTCTTTACTCTAATGCTCCTAAATGTACTAAAGCATGACTCACTCATGACGTCACTTAATTAGCTAAAACCGTGTTTAATTTTAAATTGATATAAATGGAGCTGCATCACAGAGTAAGAGAGAAAGTTATGTTTTACAACAAGGTTAGCTTATTTAAAAAAATATCCCAAGTTCTGAACATCCACAGAGCTCTGTTTAATCTATCATTCAGAAATAAAAAGAGGATAGGATGCCTGAACATCAACTAAAATATGGCTGTCAACCTAAACTAGGCCAGGTAGGAGGAGCGACAAATATGTAGTGTGGCAGAAAGCAAATGCCTTAAACTTCCCCATGATAAAACACGGTGGTGGCAGGTTCATGAAGCGGGGCTGCTTTACTCAACTTGGAATGTGAAGCTGATTAGAGTAGATTGTAATTTAGGAGGAGTTAAATAGACGATAATCTAATAAACCAAACCTGTTAGATACTGCAAGACTTAAAGGGAAACGCCGTTTTTTTCACATTGGCCCCCTGATTTTACGTTATGACATCATGCTCTACTCACCCATATGAGCGAAGCGTTGCGTGTATAACATCATCCGCACGCTGGACTGGAGTTGTGACAGGAAGCCTGGGCCACAGGCGGCTCCGCTCTACCCCTTCTATTCATTCGGCTAGCTAATCTGAATCGTTAAATTCCATTTCGAAAGCAAGATCATCTGTGGTAGAAGCACTAGACATCTTCCAGGCATGTGAGTAAAACTAGCAGCAGTTCAGCGGACAGGAAGAATGAACGGTAGCCGGTGCGCGCGTAGGTGATGTCATACACGCACTGCTTCGTTTTTAAAAGATATAAATATAAAAAATATAACCGTGGATGTCTGGGGGACAGTGATTCGCCTACATGTAATGAATGCTGGCGTACCATAAAGAATAAATTATGAACAGTTCAGTTTGTGCCTTCAAGTCGTTGCCCATAGGAAGACGTTACTTGGACATAAAACTAACGGAATATCTTCAGAACAGCTCCAAATGACACAAAACTCATATGGGTGAGTAGAACATGATGTAATAACATAAAATCAAGGGCCCAATATAAAAAAAAAACGGCGTTCCCGTTTAAAACTGCTGCAGGATTACTATTCAGCAGGTTTGGATCAAATCCTATTAGTGTTACAGTGGCCTAGTCAAAGTCCAGACCTAAGTCAAGCTGTTCATCAAATCTGCCATGTCTTATTGCAAAGAGTAGTGAACAGGTTTATAGTCACTAAATGTACAAAAGGAGAAACCCTCCTCCAATGACATGCTACCTGTAGGGAAAGAGAGGGTTTTCTTCTTCCTTTTTAGACTGTTCCTAGGATGAAACATGAAATAAATGATTAAAAAAAAATGTTAGAAGTACCAATAGTTTAGCAAGATATAGAAAAATAAAGCATTTGATGGTTTGCTGTGTAAACTGAAAACTAGATCAGGAAAGATATGGGTTCAGGATACAATTTTCATTTTGCCCCTTTAATTAGCATATTGTTATCTAACAAAATTAAATAAGTTAACAAAAAAATAAATAAAGAAAGTATAATTCTTCTTCACCTAAATAGCAGTTTTGGAATTTCCTAGAAGTTTTCTTAGAAGAAAACATGCCTTGTCATTCAGTCATAAAAAAAAGTTATACTTGTCTGCCACACGGGGCCACCAAAGAGCAGAAATAACGGGTGGTTTTCTATAAAAAAAAAAAAAGAAGCAGACAAATATTGTATTGTTTATTATTTCATACATATGAATGAAATAAATCATATTTTAAAATCAATATTTATCACTAGTTACATTATAGAAGTGAACCCAATGAAAGTTTTATCAGAAAAACTGGGAAATGGAAACATTTATTTTCTTTTATTCTACACCAGGTATACAGCTGTGTCTAAATCCAACTATTCCTATGGGCCGTGAAAAGAAAAGAGGGCGGAAATGTACATGCCTGCAGAGACATGACCTTGAATTTCTTTCCACTAGAGAAGGAGTTAAAAAATGTCCTCGATTATAAGTCCCACAGGTAATTTTTGCAGAGACAAAATATTTCCCTTCACTACAGTAAAAGAATCCCAGAAACTAAAAAAGAACAAAAAAGAAAAGAAAAATAACCTTTAAAATATAGATTCAAAGAAGAAAGTGCATCTACGATCTGGGTTTCCTGAACTATAATAAAGCAAGCGTCATGAGTAGAGTGATGTCGGTCTGACAGCGGTGTTAATGTTCCCTGGGGGCAGTTTACGGAACAGAGTGAGAAGAGGTTGCATAATCAGTGCCTGAGATCCATGGAAGAGAAAGTATGGTTTGAGAAACATACGTGGAAATATCTGAAATGTAAGGAGAAGTGTTTCAGAGCAGTCCTCGGTTTAAATCTCATCTTGGCTTTCTTTAGGGGATTGCTTATTCTCTTGCCTGTGCCTGCATGGGTTTACTAGATGTTCTAGAGGAGGGAGGTGTACCACTTTGTTTTGAACACCTTGCTAGAACTAAGCAGGAGCCAGGCAGGGGAAAAGTAAAATTTAAAACTATTTTTGGGTAGTTTTACTCCACGGCCTGTTCTTTGTTAACACTTTTTATTTGTATTTTGAAGTGACAATAGCTCTGCCCAACATGCACAAAAACATACTCAAATACGTTAGGGTTAGAGGAGCTCTCCTTAACTCACTGAAGCTCCACAAGCTTGTTCTGTTATTTAGTAAATACAGTATGCAGCATACATCGTTTTCTGTATGTATGCAGCATACATCGGTTTTTCATTAGAAACAGTTAACATCAAATATACAAATATCGCCCACTGCCAGAATGGTTTTTTGTTTATGCTGTAAAAAATAAGATTTGAAACTGAATTTTCCTGAGCCTTAATTGTTTATAAAATAGAGTGTTATGCAATTTCATTTTTTGTTTTTATATTACTTGGAAAGAAAAGAATTTACATTTTGTTTTAGATTTGGTGTTTTAAATCCCATTATTTCTAAAAGATGAATATTTGGCTACTCTGCCCAAACCTGTCAGGACCTCATGGAGCTTCAGAAATGTGGAAATTCTTCATGGCATAGATTCAACAAGATTCTGGCCTATTTGGGAATGGATAGAATGATATATTAGCTGCAGATTTTTCTCCATGCATAATCTTAAAGGTACACTTTTGGATAAGGTCTGGGGACTGTGGAGTACAGCTAATCTTTCTTAGCATTCATCTGTAACACTGGTAAAAAAAAAGTGATATTCTAAAATTAGTAAAAGACCTACTAAAATCATCAGCAAAATAAATAAATAAAAGTTAGTCTGTATTCTCAGAAGGAAAATAATTTTTAGGGCATGTTCGGAATATCTTTAAAATGCATATACATGCAAAAGTTTTCTTTTAAAGGTTGGTTTCCACATAATAAGCAATTGGGAAGGTTAGCGCAGGATGGCGAATTAAAGACATGCAGGGTCCATTTCAAAATGTGAAATTGTTACATTTTTCAGGAATAAAGATGATGAAAATATGCAAACTTTCCACTAGATGCATTCCAGCAGGGCTGCCCTCTGTCGACAGGTTCTGTTCATAAACCTTATGGACAGAATTTCTTGGGGACCAGTGGATTTCATCTCTGCTTTCTTGAGGATGAAGTGCTTCTGTTGATTCCCTCCTGCTAAGACCTACAACATTCATGCACTGGAGCGATTTGCAACCTAGTGCAAAGCAGGTGGGATGAGGTCGAGCTCCTCCACGTCCAAGGCCATGGTTTTCATTTGGAAAAAATGTGGCTTGTACCGTTTAGGTCAGAGAAGAGTGCCTGCCTCAACTGGAAGAGTTCAAGTATCCTATTCAAAAGGGAGGCAGAATGGAGCAGGTGATCAATAGACGGTTTATTGCAGCTGTTGCACTGGTCTGTTGTGGTGAAGAGTGAGCTGAGCCAAAAGGCAAAGCTCTTGATGTATCGGTCGGTCTACGATCCTACCCTCACCTACGTTCATGAAATCATGATAATGACCATAACAAAACAAAATCCCAGATACAAGCATTTGAAATGAGCTTTCTTCACACGGTGGCTGGGCTCTCCCTTACTGATAGGGCGAGGAGCTCTATCGTCCAGGAAAGGCTGCTTCTCCTACACATAAAGAGGAGTCAGCTGTTTTAGATGCGTCCTGGACAGGAGGTGTTCCAAGTCGCGTGTCCCAGGTGACGACCTAAGACACGCTAAAGGGACCACATCTCTTGGTTGATATGGTAGTCCCTCAAGCTTCCCTCAGTGGAGCTGGAGGAGGTACTGGGGAGAGGAAGTCTGGGAGTCTCTGCTGAGACTGCTGCACCCGTGGCCCTTTACTGGATAAAGGTAAGACAAGGTAGACAACTTATTATTATAAAGGTTATTTAAAATACGCATGTATGTTTTCATATATATAAATGCAAATATGTTCTTTAAAATTCTGTATTTTCACATAAAATACAGTAATGGTGGCTATTTGTTTTAGCTGGGAGAAAATCGACAAATGACTTGGTTGCATGCCATTGCAAACGGGCCAAATAAAAATGGGATTAGGGCGGATTTAGGAATCCAACAGCAGACATGGGCAATGTGGAGTCAACAAGTCATCTCCATGTCATGTATTTGTTCTACCCAGCAACTGAAGCAGGTGAGTCCAATCTTCACCGTGAATTAACCTGTGCAGATTGGACTCACCTGGTTTATTGGCTGGGTAGATTAAATACATGACATGGAGATGACTTGTTGACTCCACATTGTCCATGTCTGTCCAACAGTGACGATGACACCTTTTGCAATTGGGACCAATGTGGACCTTTTTCAGTGCGTCTGGATCGACATGGCCAGAAACAATATTCACGTAGGCTGTAGAGTTTAAGCAATGCTCAGTTTGTAGTTGGAGGCCCAAACATTACTAAAAAGATATTTCTTACACCATTGCAGCAACAACGGCTTGGTGTCAGGTAATGCCATCATTTGGTGGCATTACCTGAACATCTGGAATTAAACAGAGCTACATTAGACCAGGCAAGGATTTTCCAATCTCTTTGGCCCCATTTTCTCACACCTGTGTGAAATGTAGTCTGAGGTCTAGTCATTTGGTCATTTGGTGTGTTCTTCATCACATTTAACACACCTAAATTAAGGTTCCATGTGTTAAGAGATGGTCCTCAGTATACCTTGGTTGCAACATCTAGCAACAGCTGGTTACTGCAGCTGGTGTTCCTATCATATTAAACCAATCTGATTATGTTCTTCTGATGTCAAGAAGACATTTTTGTCCACAACACTTCCAATTATTGAACATCTTAAATTTTTTTAGACCAATCAAGACATGTCTTAAAATCCCAGCAGATCAATGTCCTTTGAGACAGAACATTGTGCCATGCCCTGCTTAAAGGATGGATGGATGGATGGATGGATGGATGGATGGATGGATGGATGGATGGATGGATGGATGGATGGATGGATGGATGGATGGATGGAT
>NW_015150695.1:883040-910501 GCF_000732505.1 Cyprinodon variegatus
TGGATGGATGGATGGATGGATGGATGGATGGATGGATGGATGGATAAACCAGTGTAAAGGTAAGTCTAGGGAAACGGTCAGAAGGCCATTTATGTGAAAGGGAAATTAACATTGGAATTGTTTTACCAGAAATCTACCCCAACAGGTTTTTTAAGCATTAAAGATCTGGATCTTCACTTCAAAGCCTTCAAATAGTCTGTTAAACCAGTACTATGTTGTCAATGAACAGCCTCAACAGTGAAGGAATTATATTACATTGTGTGTTTTTATGAGTAAAAACACACAATGTGTGGATGTTTTAATCTTATAACCATGGAGACCTCTCAGCAGTTTATCTTAAATATAATTGTTTACTGTGTTTAACTTCTTGCTTCCAGAGGTTTCAGGTTTTTTTTTTTTTTAATCACTCAAAGGGACTAGGAGTGGCTCCATTTTTTATATGCCTCAAATTATTGGAAAGCATAAAAGAAACCAGACACGTTATTTCCCTGTCCTCGATTAAGAACCGAACCAATTGAACATGTGGACAATTGTCTCTTGAGCTTCACATTTTCATACTTTTTTCAACATGCAAATCATGTTTTGCGTGAGCTTAAAACCCCCTCAGCAAAATGATCCATGCTTGCAGATGAAAGAAGTTGAACAAAAGCACCCACAGACCCTTGCCTCTCAATGTTGTTACACCAGCAGGTCCTAAACAAATTAAACTGGCTCTGTCCAGTCTCACAGGTGGACCAATGGAAGTCTAAGAACAGACCCTCTGAGAGTCCCGTCCCATATCATATTACAACCAGATTAAAGAGTAATATTTCCCTAAGTGTGTGATTTTATGCTGGCTTGTATGAGATGGGCACCGGAATATGCATTTCTCTTTTAGCACAAGCAGAAGTGGTAAAAAAGGAAGAGTAAAGAAAACTGAATGAATTCATTTTATCTTTTGCCTGATGCAGCATGAAATTATGCGAAAGCAAAATATGTGATACTGAACACATGTAGGTGATATTCAGTGAATATTCATATTTCTCACAGGAACAAGGCTTAAAGCAGCATGCTCTCCATTCTTTCGTAATGTGTATGTACTTTGAGATTTGGTGCGTGCCAATACCTCCAGGCTGGCTCAGTCAAACCCTGGACTGGAATTCAAGTCAGCCGCAGAGGGGGGATTTCCACCTGCCTCAGAGTCCTCCTGCCTGGAATATAAAGTCGTGCGTCATGCCATGGATGCATCCGCTCACTTCATCGTGGCCACAGGGCAGAAATAAAAGCCTTCAGCTAAGAGTGAAGTAATTGTTGACTCACAGTTCAGGTAATATATAAATTGAACTCATAACAAGGTATGATTAACACCAGGACTTTAGCGCCTTCTACTGGTAACAAGGATGAATACTGAAAACACAAAATTTGGAAACATGCAGAACAAAGCTAATTTTGTCTCCTTCTTCTTAGGATTTAATTGCATAGTTGTCACTTCAGATTCTTATCATCATATCCTCAGTGATGTTTAGAATTTAGCTGCATTGCTGATCAAGTTCCTCAAATCAAACTTGTTGAATTAACTTTTACAAAAGATATTTGAGATATTCAGAGCTTACCTATTTGAGGGTTAGACAGATAATAGCTCAGTCACTGTATAAAATAAGACAATACTGTGGGGCAATGGAGTCCAAAACATGTACATGGTGGACCAGCATCACCTGGCAGGATCGCTTAGAGCAGGCATCCCCAACCTTGGTCCTCGAGGCCCGCTGTCCTGCAGGTTTTAGAGGTTTCCTTGCTCCAGCACAGCTGATTTTAATTGAAAGCTGATTAACAGGCTTTTGGTCTAGTGCACTCATTTTAGTCACCTGTGCTAAAGCAGGGAAACCTCTAAAACCTGCAGGACAGCGGGCCTCGAGGGCTGAGGTTGGGGATGCCTCACTTAGAGGACAACGTAGAAAAGGAAAAAGATCTGAAAAGGTAAGGTGTTGATTTTTTTTTTTTACTTTTTTGAAAAACAGCAGTCGTTCACTACTAAACATTTTACCTGTTTTACCTCAATTACCATCCTTTCCACTGTATGTGATAAAAAATTTACCCATGTTGCCACTCAGCTTGGTTATTTAAAACTCTGACTATGGGTATTTGCAAGTTTTTAGAGAGAGAGAGAGCTATTCCCGATGTTAAATGGGCTTCAAAGAGGAAAAATGCTTTATTTCTAATATAGCTCAGAAAGTAAAAAAAAAACAACTTTTGATAATGTGAAACTGCATTTATAGGCTGAATTTTTAAAATTGATGAATGAAACTCAGGTTTTCAGAAGGAGGCTCTTTGTACTTTATTTGAACATATTACAGCATCACTCAAAAAATTAATCATGGCATACAAAAAAGTGAAAGATTAGAAATGAACAGGACAGCTATAAAACATAAAAGAAGGGTTTACAAGTTAAACACTTTTATACCAAACTGCAATATGACTTCAAATAAGGAGCACAAGCAGTTTCATGTATGTTTTTGGAAAGCAAACAAAACAGTTCAGCTGCCGGATTTGTAAATAAAAAGAGATCAATTTACAGAATAAAACAATGTTGATTAAATCTGATTAACCCTGATTATAAACAACAGGAGTTTTAAAAAAGTGTTTTACAGTAACAAGGAAACATTTGAACCTCATTTCTGTTTAGTTATCAAAGTAAATTAAATCACATAAATCAGATAGAATGAAATTTATTAAGAAATATTAAACTGAAAACTATGCAAGTACAGAAAAATGATTGCAAATCAGACAAGAAATATTCTGGAGTAGCATTAGATATGATCTGAGGCCAAAAGCTGTTTATCTTATTGGATATTGATTCAACACTTGGCCGTATTGGCTAAGACATTTTATTGGAATCTATGATATTCAGCTGTGATCACAGTTTGATTCAGAAACAACTGATTAAACACGTGTTAAGGGTTAAATATCAAAGTACAAAAAAAATATCTGAAGGACAAACCTAAATGTCTAATCTGTTTCTGCTGAAAACATCCTGAAAGAAGCTTTCAGCTCTTTATTAGCTTAGAGCTGCACACATTACCACAGATGTACGGATTTTACGAGTTCTGGATTGAATTATGTTTCCCAAAACATTTTTCAATTTTTTTGTGGTATGGATGAAAGAGAAGCCCTTCGGGTTAGTAGAGGGATTTTTAAAGAAAACGGTGGGCTTTGTTTTAACTGAACAAATACCTTTTACAGATAAAAGGTGGTACAGTATTTTTGTAGGAAAGCATACTAACAAACATAGTATCTTTACAATAAAAAGCATATAAAATGAACAGAAACAAACAAAAAATAAATGTCAGCGAGTAACGACAGAAAAGGATCAAACTTTCTTTGCTTTAACAGGTTCAAATACTACTTTAGATTTCAATCTAGCTGAAAATGAAGCATTTAAAAGGCACAATGTCCAATTTTTCCTTTTGCATCTTTTATTAAAGACGGACGCATAGTGTCAGGAGGTCCAAAGCACCCAAACCAAGCTGTTTTACACCTGCTGCTTGTAAGAAAACACATTGCTGCGCTCATTTACAGCACAGAATTGTAGAAGATGGTTCATACTTGCTGGGTCCTTCAGCTTAGCTCTCAGTGTATTAATCTCAGTGCTCCCCTCCACTAGTTAGAACTGAAGAAGCCTCTTGGATGAGAGGCGAAACGTCTTCTAGGAAACTTCAATCCAGTTGCCTAAACGTAGCTTTTTCAAGCTTGACTATGACCTAGGTGACTGAGAATCTTCACAGATATATAGCTTAGCTCCCTTTATGTATTATTATTTATATCATCACTAAGACTTAGTTCTCACTGCATGTCTTGATTCTCATTTATGACGGTTATTCACATTACTTTTAACACGGTTAGTGTTTCCAAACTAACCAGCATTCGTAAAAGAACAGGAACAGGTGTCGACACACCAAGCATGTTTAGGTCCAGGAAACATGGAAGAAGTTTTAAGAATCAAAAGAAAACCATCTATTGTGTCTGAGGGGGTGCTTAGCATCTTTCTTCTCCACTCTTAAGCCAAGGCATAAATTGCAATCCAATGTATTGGAGCAGATTACCAGATGCTGGGTAACCGCCTCATGCAGTCCTCTTTTTGCAGCATGTACATTAATCTGTACAACCTGTACCTTCCAATCTGGCCCACTCCATCTACTAGAGGCCCAACATCTGGCTGCCCTCCCACTGAGCGGTGCAGTCTCAGCTGCCGTCCACCATGCTAACTGCTATCACTTCTGGGTGCTGCTCATGTCAAGTTGTGACAAACTGATGGATGGTGATGTTAAAGTCGTATCAAATGCGCTTTGCTTTTTTCTCACTGGAGTCAATGAAAAAAAAAAAAAAAAAAAAAGTCTGACTCAGAATCACATCTGGAGGAGGCTTAAATATGACTTTAAAAATATATAAAACTGATAAGAGCCACATTTGTTTTCAGATGGAACAGGGCCTTATTCATTTATAGAATAGCTAATAAACGTGATAAATTATGTAAAACTTCAAAAAATTAATCAGAAGAATAACTTGATGGGTGCTTTGAATCCAAAAAAAATCAAAACATATGGAAATACTCTTCATCTTTACTGAGAATTTGCAATCCCCACAGACTGCAGTCTTTATCTGAGGCTAAGTAGGAAACATTGCAGACTGTGCCTTTAAACGTCTCAAAGGAAAACCTACAAATCCCTCCCGTTACTTCTTCTCAGTCTTCAGTGTTTGCAAAAAACTCCAAAGATCCTTGACCACCTGAGGAAGGTGAGAGGAGAGAAAAAGAATTAGAAATAATTCAATCACATTTACTACAACAACAGGATTTTTGCGCTTCTTGCCTGTGGGAACGCCATGCTTGGATGGGAATGCTGGGGAACAACGAGGGCTTGGGTGGGGGCAGCTCTACATACCAGAGTATATGACTAGGTGCTCCAGGTCTGACAGATCTCAGCCTTGGCTGTTGAAACCAAAGCACTTCCACAGATGTTTCTACACACTGGGAACAACAAGCTCTCCCAGACCCGACTCCACCCCCTCTTTCTGCCTCGTCCACCCAGCCCTCCGTCGCTCAAAAGGCTTCCACCTGCTCCCTTAACTACGATTTTCACATTCTGACACAGCCACAGAGAACAACAGAGCGTTTACACAGTGTGTTTAGAGGGATCAGTATCCAAGAGAGCGGCTCTCTAACTCATCATCCCAAAACCCCACAACAACCTTAAGCTTATTGCAACCAATAAATTTGTTCCTGCTCTTGAGGTGGCAGGAACGAGAACATTTTTATTTAACTTCCAATTATTCAAACTTCTAAAGGACCTCAGCTGCCAAACTCAAGATTCTACATACAAAAAAACAAAACAAAACAAAAAAAACACAACGGTATGGGGTAGGGTGAATGTCAATAAAACATATGTGTAGGATTCCAAATTTGCAAATGTCAATAAACCTAAATTAAGGAATCAATAAAGGTAACAAAATTTTAAGATTTGTAAGTTTCCTTGTCAGCTCCTTAGTACACGAGACACTAAATGCTCCATCCGTTAGAAAATATGATTGGAAGTTTTGAAACACTGATACAAAGTTACAACTTTGCCCAAATATAGCACCACTTACACTAACATGTGAATCCGATACGTGTCGCTTTCAGACCAAGCTTGGATCAGTTAACTGTGCCGAGCTTGGTTCCTTACGACCATTTACACATTGCGTTAGCACGGTTCCTCGCCTCCTAGTGACGATCTACGGTACTACTGCTCTCTCTTTTCTCTGAATTTACTTGACAGAGCTTCAGGGAAGTAGATACGACAAAAGATAGTCTAATCAGGGCTTACAGACGCAGGAAACAACAGACGCTGATGATTACAGAGGCTGACTGTAAGGAGCGCTTGTCCGCCGGTGTGCTCTTTGTTATCTGAGAACCGAGCCTCAACTGAACCAAGCCCTACTGTTGAACTACGTATTACTAGATTTAAAATGGTTCGGTTGTGTCTGGCGTGGTCCGGTTCAGTTTGTGTGCCATTTACATTCAACAGTTATCTTGGTTCACGTGCTTGGACCGATCTCAGCCCAGTTTAAGAGGGGTAGTCGCATTTGTACTTAATGGGGCAAATGAGTACAAATGATCAGAAATGTATGAGTACAAATCTATGACAACTGATGAAGCTGTTACTGTCCTTACGAGTTGACTGCAACCTACCCGAAGACGGTTCAGCAACCAGCATTAAACAAGCAAAAGGCAAAAACAAAACCATCAGATTACTCAGTGTGGTTACAAGTTGTTGGGATTTTAAATAATAAAATTATTTCTGACGCAGCTTAAAGGGGAAGGAAAAACATTCTTACACTGAAGGGCTGTTGTTGAGTTAAGTGAAAAGATATTTAGACTATGAAAAGTTGCTCTGCTGAGTGGAGCCTTTTGTAGTTTCCTGTAAGTCATTTATCTAACCAGGATTAGAGTTTTATTGATGAGAACTTGTTTGATTAGATCAATGCCTCTCCTTGTTAAATTGGTGTGTCAGTATTTCAGTCTGTTAAAATCCAAACTGGTTGCATCCACAATGAGTAATTGTGGTTTGAGGGATACGCTTCTACTGGGCAATGATAGATCTGTCAGCGCCTTGTAAAAATGAAAACAGGAGCCTCAACCGGGTCTTTTCAAACATCACTAACTCTGAAACAATCAGATAAATCATGAATAATTGTTTATTAAAATAATTCAATATTCAATTTCACCTGGTTTTTCTGTAAAACAAATCTTCTTTAAGGAACATTTTGCTATCTGATTATGAATTAATAAATTAGTTAGTTGCAACCCTAAACATCTGAGATCTCATTTCAGGACAGACCAACGCAGGCACAAGCCAGTCATAATATAAAAAAGAAATGTCACTGAATAAAAGCTTTCCTTGTGATAATCAAACACGTGAGCTGAAACAGCCTTGAAGAGCTTAAGATTGGTGTTCAAAGCCGCACAGAAGCATCTAACAGGTTTTCCAAAATTGCTTCTTCCTTTCTCTTCAGTCCCATTGGATGGAAAGTGTCTGTTGCCACAGATTCCCAATCCAGTTTAGATATGGACTTTTGAAAAGCCATTTAAACATTATTATTCTTTATGATTCTCTGACTATTTAGAGACAATGTCCTGAAGGAGAGCCTTGAAGCTTTTGGCTATTTCTTAAGGATTGCATTTAGCTCCAATCATCATTATCAACTCCAACTAGTTTCCCTTAGCTTGCCACCACATCATTAAGATGCCTCCACCACGTTTTACAGGAAGGAAGGTATGACCATAGCATTGTATTCCATATTCTATCCATGTCTTTATTTGGCTTATGGAAAAAACTAAACAGGGACTTCATCTTTAATTTCCTTTCAGACCTTATTAATTCAAAGCAGGCTGCATTTTTTCATTAGTTCTATTTTTTTTTTCATTCAAAATTGTCCTTTTTAAAAATTAGCTACATCTCACAGTAAACCCATGCATTCGTCATTCCATTGGAGGGGGATCCACCACTTGCTTGCGGTAGCGTTGCTAAGCAACAGCATAATAGGTGTGAATTTGATACTAGGTTTACTACAGTGGTGGCCTGCTAAGTCCAAAGTGAAGTATACCCTCAGCATTTGGGTCGGACCAAGGCCGGTTTGTGTTTCTACCTGGCGCAAACTGGATCAAGGTCTGTTTTAGAGGTGGACCGAGACCATTTTAAAAAAGTGGATCTTGGTCCAGTTGTTTGGTCCATACCAGAGTTTGTTGGTCTTTATTTAAAACATGCTCAGACGGTGGGGACCAAAGGGGTCTATTCAAGTCGGCCAAAAGTGACAGTTGTGAGTATACTCTGCAGTTATTTCAAAAATACGAAAACAAAGAAAAAGGCCCTGCTGTAATATGAACAATGCATCGGTCTGTAGTGGTGAGGAAAGAACTGACTCAAAAAGGTTAAGCTTTGAATTTAACAGTTGGCTTGCATATCGGCCTCACCTTATTGCCTTCATATTTGGGTATGGATTGAAAAAAACAGGATCTCAAATAGAGAGAAGTAGCTGAGGTGGCTCATGCATCTCTGGTGTTCCACCGGGAGGGGGCCCAGGGAACCCAGCATGTGGAGCTATGCCTCTTAGCTGGTGAGGAGGAGTTACAGGATGAACCTTGACCTCCTGAGCCACCGTTGCTGAGGACATCATCTCTCTTACGCAGTGACGAGTAAGAGAAAGTGGACAAGTAGGAGTATTTAGGAGTTACATTTCAGTAAAACACTTTGTGCATTTAACCATATCTGCAAACAGCCAGGCTTTAAATGACAGGCCTTTACTTAATGAGATGTTTTTATAAATTATTTTATATTTCTTTTTATTCTAGTGAAGCATTTTGCGATGTAAAAAGCTACTTATTTACAACAGATTGCCATCTATGGTTGCAATTTGAAGAAATACAGAAAAGGTTTAAGGGGCAGAGGTGTTTTCTAAACAACGCCACAGCATTACAATCTGATACACTGAGTGTATTATAGGATTAAATCAAGTTAAAGTGCAGGGAAATTGTGTTTTTCATCCCACAGACAGCATAAAAAAAGATTACAGCTCCTTGAATAGTAGCATTCAGATAAAACCAGTCCCCTCATTAGAGCTACTAAGACTGAAAACAGAATATTAGTTGGAGCCAACTTCTCTTGACAGCTCTACTCCATTCAATCTCATAAAAGCTCATAGAAACAGCATGAACTTATTTTGAAAAGACCTCACTCTCAATGATACTTCAAGGCTATAATAAGATTTGTGTACAAGTGACTTTGTGCATAGATACACAACACTGATATCTGTTTTTAATCTGACATCAAAAACCTTCCCTTGGCTTATGAAGCTGAGGCATTGATATTTATAAAGTGCTGGTTTGATATCAGACACAAAAACAATAATTGTGGTGATGATGAGAAGAACGACCTCAGATTCTGAGCATTAAGAAAGCTTGATTTCACAGGTAACCTTTAATTACCTTTTTGTCGGTGACTTTGTAAGATGTCCTTACGAAATTCTCAAACTTCTGCTCCGTCTTCGGTAGTGGCTTCCCCTAAAGAAGACATATCTGCTAGGTCATAACTTAAAAAGCCAAAGAGGAGAGATAATAGGCAAAAGAAGAAGGCCTACCTCCTTGGCTGCTGATGATAACTTGTTCTTAATTTCAGGCAGAGTTAAAGTTTTAGAAGGACCGGCCTGGGGTTTGTCTTTTCCAGGAGTCTGAAAAAAAACATGTCAGTTAGATAAGAAAGGCTGGTTGTTACGTTACATGGGGAGCAACACACCAATCAGCAGGCAGAGTTTGTGCTGGATCAGCTGTTTATCAAATGTACCAACAATAAAAACAGCAAATATTGCTGTGTAACACACAAAAACATCTGTTTTAACTCTAGGCTTTTATTTATACTAGTGAACAGAATAGGATAGAATACCTTTATTCTCTGTCAGTCAAGTTTAACTGTTAAATTACTACAAAATTCATGTTTTATACTTTTTAGAAAGAAAGAGAATGGGCCAAAATCAGCATAAAAAGGTTGGACCTCAAAGGAAACAGAGAATAAGTAACAGTGCATAAAAGCCTGATCTGTGCTGATAAATGTAACAAAGACGGTATAAAAAAAAGGATAGCATAATACATCAAATGTGGTAAAAAATAAGACTAATTTCATTCCATGCCTACATACAATTACCAAGCTTTTATAATGAAGGGAATGTCTTTGTTCCTCTGTTTGGTTGGCATCTGTCTCTACCCGATCTGTACTGGAAGCCCGATACATACCATCAGCTGATTTGCACGTGAGTAATCAATCAAAATCCTGTAGTTTTGTTTTTATTTAACTAAAGTTGTGATTCAGATTCTATATTTATTTCCTTTGCACTAAAGAATTATCACTACCTAAAGGGGTGAGGTGATACAGTTAGTGTCTCTTTGTTGTTCAATGTAATGTGACCAAAAATTAGTACCTCTGTGATTTAAAAAATTTGTTTTCTAAAATTGCAATTATATTGAAATTTCAATTAATTGACCAGTTCTACATTACTTTAATGTTTTTTGTGACATGTTCCCAACAATCCCTATCCTGCTGACCAATGAGCTGTTCTTTCTATGAGCCTCTTTGTGACCTGATTAATCTGGGTCTGTTTTTACAGGCTGGGCTTTGCTTTGCAGCTGGAAGACGATGAAAGCTTCCAGCCAAACTGCATGTTCTCTTTTCTAATATTGCATCAGGTAATAATTAAGTTCTTATCTTTAAAAATCTCTCTCTGTTGAAGGAAAAATGTAGTGATAAAACAAAAAAATTGATTTACAGTTCATGTACTTTTGTCATGTCAAATCACTTATTTCTGTTAACCAGGCATAAATGATCCACAGACTGAAAAGACCAGCAGCTTTTCTGTATCTTTCAGCTACATTAGAAGTGCTTCTTCCCAACTAGATCACTCCCCTGTGTTTGGGAGGATGACAGCAGAGCTAAGAGCAGCACTTTAAGGCCTGTGGGTGTGTGAAGTTCTGGACAGCTAAAGGCCCAGAGGTCCTCAATTAGTAAGCGTCTCACTGTGACACTCACACACACCATATGGTTGGACTGTACCTTAAACAAGACACAGAGCTTGCCTGCGCATGTAAAACCAGTTCGGAATCCTGTGAAATTGCAGGGTTTCATTGATTGGAAGCGACGGCAACAGATGCAGAGTTCAGGGTGACCATTTATACAGCAAATCACACAACAAAACACATCCATACGTGCAATTAGCATATCCCTGGATTCCTGCTATGCTGTGATTCTGGCTTTTAGAGTCAAAAATCCTTCACCAAAATGTTTTGTGCCTAACGACTGCTCTTTTACGGTTTTCATGCTGGAATTCCTATTAACCTGTTACCTACGCTTTCAATCTATTAGTCATTACCTCTCAACAGAATGCCACTTCAAAGCATCGAGTAAACATGGTAATATTTCGTGTTACTAGAAAGATCTGGCGGGGACTTGCTGCTTTTCATGTCCTAATAATAAACACCTGATGCGTAACTGACAGGGAATGTCCTTTCATTTTATTCTAATTGTTTAAAAAAAAAACTCTTGAGGCAAAATCTTATGGCTGGGACTTAAAATAAAACACAGATGCAATAATTAAAAAAAACAGTCTACCTCTAGTTAAAAAAATGCAACAATCTGTCCCTTAAAAAAATCGGCTTTTTTACAGCCCAGATCAAAGGTGTAAATGACCTTTGACACAAACACACCACACTTCACTTAAAAAAAAAAAAAACATGCAGACATATGTTACTGGCTCCAGGCCAAACAAATGCACCACATATTTATTATTTACGGGCAGCTCTCTACTTCCAAAGGACAGCTGTGGACCTGAAACAGCTGATAAACACTCGAAGCCGGCAAGCTTTTTCATCTGGGCCAGACGCTGATTACAGATGGCACAAGACATGGAACTTAATCACAAGCACGCCATCATTTGATGCAATCTCTGGTCTTCAATCCAGTGCAAGCACATGGTTGTGACAAATTTGCTCATCAAGTCTGTCCAGGGATGGTAATTGTCATTTTTCTCTCAGAATGTGTTGATTGGAGAAAGACTCACATCATAAAAAACTTTCTTTTAATCACAAATGATTGCATACTGATGTCAAAAATTGAGTTCTTACTTTTAAAATGTGTTTGTTTTTTTTTTGGCACTTGGCATTACTGTTGTTTTAACACAGGGTTTTAATTATAATTATGTGTACTCAAATGAAATAGAAAAAGTATTGAACACAATAGAAATCATGGAAAGCCAAGACACCAGTCAAAATCGTTCAGTAATTATAAAGCAATACTGCCCCTTGTCAGTGTAAATTAATATCAGCTAGTTCTGTCCCAAATAATGGCCTAGATGTCTCTGGTATTACAGAGAAAAAAAATTCATGATGGGTAAAAGTAAAGAACTTTCTCAGGAACTTAGCAACCTTATTGCAAAACATAATGATGGCATTAGTTAGAGCTAAACTTCTGAATATTCCACTGAGCATTGTTGGGGCCATATTGCGTAAGTGGAAAGAACTAGGTCTGCAACTAATGCTTATTTTGCAACTCGATTAATCTGACGATTATTTTTTCGATTAATAATTCAACAGCAAAAGGTTCCTTTCAGAAGACCTTTTACCAAATTTAATCAGGTAAAACAAAAACTTTTCCGCTTGAGGAGTTCATATTAACAGTTTTTTTTTTTTTTTTTTTTTTTATGCAAAATGTTTATGTTTTACAATCTTGGAATAATTATTGCTCTAAGTCGGTTGCTCTGTCAGCTAAAGGCATGTTTTAAAGTCTTTATACTTCAGTTAACAATTAATCAATTGCTAAATTAGTTGATGATTAATTACGATTAATCCGATTAAGTGCTTCAGCTCTAGAAAGAAAATAATTTATATAGTATAATTTATATATATAGATCATTTTCATCATGGGTACACTTTAAATATGATAGACAAAATGAGAAAAAGAATCAGGAAATAATATGTAGGGTTTTTAAAGAATTTATTTAGAAATTATGGTTTACAAAAAAATGTTTTGCTACCAACAAAAAAAGTAAGATATCTGGCTCTCTTGGACCTGTAAGAACTTTTATAAGAAGCTCTTCTGTCCTCCACTCATCACTTTTAATGGCACCTGTTTGTTTGTTATCTGTATAAAAGACATCTGTCCACAGCCTCAAACGGTCAGACTCCAAACTCAACCTTGGCCAAGACAAAAGAGCTGCTGAAGGACACCTGAAAGAAAATTGCAGACCTGCACCAGGCTGGGAAGAGTGAATCCACTATAGGCAAACAGGCTGGTGTGAAAAAGACGACTGGGAGAGTATCAGGAGGTCAATTGAGACCAAGAAAGAGCTTTCTGGCACAAACTGTATGTTTGGAGGAAGAGGAATGCTGAAGAAAGTCATACCTACTATGAAGCATAGTGGTGGAAATATCTTGGAAAGGACAGAACAGCTAATAGACTTAAGGGCTGGTTATACAGGGTTCCTACAGCATAAGGCAAGTTAAATTCAAGACTTTTTAATGCCACTTGAAATAAAAATTTAGGACCAAATTCACAAGAAACAAAAGAAAAACCCGCTTGCGACAACTTAACCCAAAGGTTTTTTTTTACATAAACCACTGCACCAATGTTTTAAATTTTGAAAAGCTTCCCATACAGGAAGAAAGCTAAAAACACACAAATGACAGATCTATTTTAACAATTATTTAACTGAATTCATAAACTTTGTTTTAGCAGGGAACAAAACAAATCAGTTTTAAAGCCACAACATAACCAGTGCTAAGTCTTTTTTGCAGCTATTTTTCTTTGTATCGTTTTCTTAATATGTTTGATTTGGTGATAAGAGGAAGCGTTGCAGGGACCGGCTGTTTCTCGGTAACTCGATGTTGACGCTTTGTGTTTCACGCTTCGCATGTGACTCCACTGCCTTAATTCCCATCGTTCCGTTCTTGCATGACTTCTTGCACAAAATACACTGTGCCTCATGTATGTTCCCTGGTACTGGTTTTAGCCATGGAGAAAACTCTTGGCTGGATAACCAATTTTTGTTACATTTACACTTGCTCATATTTTCCAGACAAAAAGTAAATGGTATATCTCCCAAATGTCGCGGCCGCAACAACGCTTTTATTGGTTCAACTATCGGAATGGAACCAATAATTGCGAGCCATTGTTTTTTTTTTTATAAAAAAGTCAATTTTTATGTTTTATTTAGATTACAAAAATAAATCATAATAAAAAGAATCCTATTTATGATGTTTTAAAAATTAAGACCTACGAAAGACTGATTTAATTCAATTAAGGCCTTAGTTTTATTTTGAAGAATTCAATGCCTTTTAAGACTTTTTAAGGACCCGCGGGAACCCTGTTATACTCCTGCAGCAATGTGTCGCAGTGAGCTCGATGCAGACATTTTTGATTTATGCCCAGTATTGAAGCGTGGTCTGTGCTATAAGCTGTGGGTCTAGATATGGGCAAGGCAGTAAGGAAGTGGGGGCGAGTTTGTCCGACAACAGAGGGACATGATGGCAAAAAATAGCGGGGATCAAAGTGGAAAAAGGGTACCAGCGTTTTCACGCAACTTCACAAGTTGTTTTCCGCAATTTCGGTCATAAAAACAAAACAAGCCGACCTCCTGTCTGCTGCACTATCTGGGGTCAGCTACAATTTGGGAGAAGTACAGCAGAGTGTCTGCAGAGGGGGCGGGGACTTCTTTTGTTCACTGCGACACCTACGCAGACAGCCTAGTTTCGACGTATAAATCAGCCATTAGACTTAACTTTATTTATCCCTTGGGATTACTTCTTTAGGGAAATTCTTGTTGCAGTAACTTATATGTAGTACCAAAGGCACCGTTAAAGCAAGATGCCATTAACGATAACCATACAATATAAAAAGAGTGCATGTCATACAAAAGAGCATTAAAGATATAACAGTATCTGCATTGTAGACAGCTAAGGAAAGACGACACAGTAGTTGACTTGGACTATAGCACGTGCACTGCAGAGATGTACTGACCTTATAAATAAGTAAAAACAATTTACATAGACTACACCTCCTCTTCCCCCCAAGTGAGGAGTTGTAAAGCTTGATGGCTTGAGCAACAAGCAAGAGTTCAGCAGTCTGTTGGTCCTGCATTTGGGGAGGAGCAATCTCCCACTGAACAGGGTCCTTTGAGTGGTGAAGACAGTGTACAGAGAGTGGCTGGCATTGTCCATAATGTCCAGCAGTTTGTTTAGTGTCTTTGTCTCTGCCTGCGTCCCCAGAGACTCCAGCTTCTTGCCAATCACAAAGGTGGCTCGCCTAACCAGTTTGTCCAGTCTGGAGGTGTCCTTCTTGGATGTGCTGCTCCCCCAGCACACCACGGTGTAGAAGACGACACTTCTTACCACACATAATGTGTTAAGGGAAGAATGAACATGGCCATGTATGGTGAGACTTTAAGTTAAAACCTCCTTCCATCAGTGAGAGCGTTGGAGATGGAACGTGGCTGGGTCTTCCAGCACACACCAAAGGGGCAAGGAAGGGGTGACTCCATTAAAGGAATTCAAGGCCCTAGAGTGGCCTTGCCTTGTTCCAGACCTCAAACTCAAAGAACATTTATACAAGGGGTTGAAAGTCTGTGTTGCCGGTCAACAGCCCAAGAACATTACTGCTCTAGAGGAGACCTGCTTGGAGGAATTGACCAAGTACCAGCTACTGAGAGTAAACCTGAGTAAGACTTGTCCCTGCCAACAATGGTTTGGCAACATAGTATGAGAAGTAACTTTTTATATTACGAAATACTTTCAGCAATACAAGTTCTTTAAAAATACTACAACCCAGTTTTCCAGATTATTTTTATCTGATTTTGTCATAGTTAAAGTATACCTAAGATGGAAATTATAGACTTCTGATCCTTCTAAGTAAGTAAATTTGTTAACAACTTGTTAGTTGTTAACAAGAATTTTCCCTACTGTAGACGCAAATCCCAAAAGGCTTTAATTGCAGCAAAAGGTCTTGAAGTGAGACTGAATACAGATGCAAGCATACATAATCCATTTACTTAAGCTGGTGAATTCTGAAGTAAACTAGCTGCCCTGGATTTTATTTAAGCGTGTTGAGTAAACAATGATTGCTAAATGGACATGGAAACCAGATCTTGAAGTTTTTTGTTTCGTTTAAGATCTTGAACAGTCTGGACTGCTTTTTGCTGGTATGTCACATAAACCTATTAAACTGCATTAATGTTTATTACTAATGCATCAAAAAATGCAGCTGACTTGAATGGGCATTGATATTTTAAGGCTTTGCATATGCAAATTTATAAGTTTACCATTGAAACACAGGAGAAGCATACTGTGAAAGAAATACATAATGCACCTGCTACAAGTGCATGTCAATCATTTGCTGGAACAATGACTCACTCCCTTCTGGGATAAGGCTAAGTGAAGTGATTAGCAACTTTACGACCATGACGTGTGCTTGAAGGCATCAGCTTCTCAAAACCCACAAAAGACCAGCTGTAAGATTAGGTTGCCTCAAATCAACAGAACTCGAGTTAGCTGGTTCTCATGCTGAGCTGGTTTCACAGGAAAGGTGCCGCTACATGCTGAGCTGTGAGAGGCGAGAACTGCGTTGCTGGCAACAGATCTGAAAAGCCAATCTAATGACCAGTCACCTGCATTTAGGGAGAAAAAAAAACAGACACCCACGCCCGCTTCCTTGCTCCTCAGGGGCATCTGGAAGCACAAGCTGCACCAGACATCAAACACGGGTAATGAGAGCAATTGGGAGAGGGTGTGTCCAGGAAGTGAGGGGTGTGAAGAGGTTGTAGAGCAAGAACGCTTGTGAAGTAGTCGAGAGGGGATAAGGGTTCTAAAAGCACTGCAAAATGAAGACGGCAGGAAAGTTTTGGCAAGTTAGGTCACAAATCGGCCAAAGACTCCGAAAGTTGGGAAAATAAAGGTGTGCAAAGTTAGCTTCCCTCACCCCTATGGCAGGAATCTCACTTTGGCCTCAGGGGTTTAGTAACAGTGTGCCTGAGCATTTATCATGACAACAAACCCAAAATCATCTTGCACAAACTCTGAAAACACATCAGTTTCTTTTTGTGCAACAAGTGTGCATGCAAGCTAAAGATGTTGCATATTTCTTCTTAGGTGCCTTATCAAAGACACAGCTATGTGTTATGATGTGTTATGTGTTGGCATCGGCATGGCAACGCATAAAATTTTATCTAAACAGTCTCTGTCCAAGTCTTTTTTTCTCCCTCCACTGTAACATGACTGGTGAAATGTTTTAACAAGCAGGAAAATCTTAATTTGTTTTTGCTGATGTGCATGTGAGCTGAAGAGGGGTAAAGAGCATGAAAGGTGGCTGTGACCCAACACAGCGGGGTCAAGCCAAGGGGTCACAGGTTTAAATCTTGCCCGGGGAAACTAACTTGTTTAGAGGTCATGTGTGTTTGCTCAAACAGAGACAAAGTTCAAGCTTTTTGTTTGAAGAAGAGGATGTCTGAGACATTCTATCCAAGAAATTAACTATCAGGTTGAACTAATTGCAACGTGCATTTATCACATTCCTCTCTTTTGTAATGGAAAGGCCAGCCAAGTTTTTCTTTTCTTTTTCTTTTTTTGTTGCACTCTGCATTCTTTAAAACTTGAATCTGAGTAATTTTTAACCCAATAATGCAAACATTAAATTTTTATTTTTACCATAAATGATTTTGTGGAAAAAAGGGCCCTGATGCATTTATATGCACAAAATTACACCTGTAAAGAAGACCTAGTAAAATATATTAAATATGACATACTGTTTTTCTTTAATTCTGAAATACTTTGAAACTAGGGGTGTTATTGGAAGACAGGGTAAGACCTGTAATACTGTAATATGTACATTTTAATGGAAAAAAAATCAAGATCAGTGTAATAACAACAAATGCTCGCTTACCCTAATATGTTAAAAAAAAAAACATTAGAGGACCAATGCTGAAACAGACATGCTTTACTTTCTTAGATTATTAACTGTACTTTTTAACTTTTCAAAATGCTTTTAAACTTTTTTGCTTTATTAACTTTTAAAATTTTCAATTAGTTTTTTCACTTTTTTATTTAGCTTTATATCTTTCTAACTTAACGTAACCTTTTCAACTTAATTCACAGCAGGTAACATATTATACAAGGGCTCATTTAATTGGTCAAATGCCAAAATGACTATAAAAGTCTTGCGCTTCCAGACCTCACTGAGGGACGCGGGGGACTCCATTTTTAAGGGGTACGGCAAAAGAAAATGCAGCATAAAAAAACATCCAACTGTGTTTGAAAGCCAACTCCTTGCTCTTTCCTCCAGTGTTGGTGTTTTATGGTGAAGATGTACCATCTTCCAATATACAAGATAATTCAGTCTGATTAAAATCCCACATTATCCCGAGCAGCTTCACATAGGTATAGTAGAATGACTGGACATCAGTTGTTTGACATGAACTTAGTGATTTTGGAGTTCTTTGGTTGATGGCGACGTCTAGGAAGTCTGGGAGTAGACATTAGCCCCCTCGAATGTTCAATGAGGAAAATGACATAGGGTAGAATGGCTAGTTGTAGAGAGGAGCAGCAGTGGGTGAGGATGCCCCCCCACATTCCTGAGTTTTGTATAGAAACACCTAGCCAGCAAGTGGTGAAATAAAAGTCAATAACTTTGCTATCGGTGTACAATAAACTTGCAGGCACATAAAGCCACTTTCATGTAACAAGGTATGCGTAGGGTATTTATTTCAACTGCTATTAAAACCTTACTTTATGCAGTACAGTCAAAAACTGCTAGATGCCCAAAGGCGCAACAATCTTGTGCATATAGTACTTTCTTTTTTTTTTTTTTTACGGAATTGTCTTCATACTGAAGACTGTAAAAGCTAAACAAAAAAAAACAATGAACATTTTATTTTGAGTGAATCCTGTATTATGGTTCCAGGTTTCAATTTATCGTACTACTGAATTGGTGCATTTACGATTACTGCTTCATTAGAGACCAAAAAACACGCAAGAAACAAGAAAGGTTCCAGTTTTTAACTGCTTTTCTATTTCAAGCATTACACATTTATTTAAAAATGTAATGTAAAATAGATTATACAGACAGGGTAGTTTCGTATATGAAAGCCAAATCGATATCTCTTGTAATTAGTATTTTTTTTTTAGTGCTAAAGAAAAATAGGTTTTTATTCATAGGTAAATTATTAATTTTACAGCCAGGAAGGGTTACCCTACATGTTAGACTGACTTGGCCCAACAACACAGCATGTGTGGTGCAAAGTAGGACTGAAACTACTGAATGTGACATGCAGCCAAATAAGGAGTTTGTGAAGGAAAACATGCAACTTATTCTACTTGCTTTACTTTTTATTCGACTTCAACAAAAAAGTTGCAAAGCTATTCAATTTGCATTAAGGGTTTTCTCAGTTTTAAAATTATTACCATTGCGATAGTAATCCTACTAGAGCTGCAAATATGGGCACAAAAAATGGTTTCTGTAAAGCATGATTTCAATATTCATCACAAAATGCTATTTAGTCACAACTATATTCTTCTAAATATTGAATCATTTAACTAGGTATACTCTTTGTCTCACTGAATTTAAAAGTGTTTATTATTTTTTGTACCTTTCATAAAATATTGAAAGTTTTTTATTGCTAAAATCTAGATCACATCATAATATCCCAAATTTACACAACAGGGTGGTGGGCCTATCTGAAAGAAATGAAAAGGCTTATTTTTAATCCCAGTCTGCAGCTGTTTGTTTGGTGTCAAATATTATTAAAACCCGCACATCAACTCTATTGCCTTGATATAACGCTGATGCCTTTTATTCAGGAAACAGGTGTGGTCTGATCAAACACCAGTAGATCTTAAGCTAATCCTAGTGTAAACCACTGAAATGCTAAGCTGGTGTTTTAAATGTCTCCTTTAAATAAACTCAAGAATACAAAAATTTGTTTTCCTGTTTTTTCTTCCAAGCATAGATTATTGTTTGTTCCTATACTGTAACAAACGTTTAATTACATACAACAAAAATGTCAAATACAGTAACTGTAAATTGTTTGCAGCCAAAATTAAAGAAAGAAAATAAAAGACAATGGAGCTTTTTCATACCTTATTCTGGGGTTTTGCTGCAGATGCGGAGGATTTTTCTGCAGGTCCATTTTGCTTCACAGGCATCTTGTTGGATTTTTTAGGCGTAGACTCTGGACTCTAGAAAAACAAACATCTCAAGTAACACATCTTGCAGACATCTTGGATCTTAAACCTGCTAACGTTTGCCAACGCTTTCCCCAAATGACCATGATGAAAAAAAACAGATATGAAAGGCGATGTTACGAGGAAAAACTGGACGCTGAGGCTGTAATCTCGAACAGTAGCTGTCTTTTTTTTTTTATAACGGTCAGAAGTACTTTACCTTCTACATTATCTACCATTCCTCCTTACATATCATTGCATGATTTAACTGAATTATACAGACTGATTATAAACATTCTTAAGGCAAACAACATAAATTGGCATGTAAGCAAATATAAAGGCTTGTTTGCATTTGCTAATCTTGCACTTTTGTCAGGACCTAAGTACTGCATTTTCCCTCATTCCTTCCTTGAAAGATCACACTCACGTCAAATCTGTAGATTTAAACATTCCACAAATAAACTTTCAGACAGGAGCTCAGTTAGTAGCTATGCAGAAAATTTGCGAAAGCAGATTAAAACAGAACAGATAACACTTTGTATGCTCTCTGTGATCAGCTACTTAGTAACTCAATAACCCATCATTGTTCTCGGCTATACAGGCCTTCCAGTCAGGTTTACACTGCTGTGTAATTACCTTGTAACAGCCAAGGCAAGTACCTGCATTTCCTAAGCACCAACCGCTGTCTGCCAATTACATGTGTTCACCTCAGAGCAGACTAGTGTAATTCCCTGCAATGACTGATTTGCTAGGAGGCAACAAAAATATTTAAAGGGCAGAATCTCACGCTGGAATTGGCTAAATGAAGAACTTATTTCTATTAATTTTTTACATTCAAGTTTAGATATTTGCAGCAAATGGAGAGAAGAATATTGTCTAGATGGCTGGTTAGTTATCTGTAATCTCAGAGCAACCAAAAAGGGCACAAGCTGGAGGTTAGGCCAGAAACAAAATAATCAAATTAATCGTGTTTAACTGGTTATTTAAATAATCGTCAACTAATTTAGTAGTCCATAAAACATTAAGGGTAGTATACAGACTTTAACACATGCCATTAGCTAAAAGAGAAATCCACCCACAGCAGAAATTATGCCAATATTGTAAAAAAAAATAATATAAAGTTTTGTCATTTTAGATGAAAATAAAAATGTCTCAGTATGTTCCTCCCTGTACGCAATAGGGGTGGAACGATTCACAAAATCCACGGTTCGGTTCGATTCATGGTTTCTGGTCACGGTTTTCGTGGATCATTTCCGTATGTTTTGCTGCTTTGAATTTAATCATCTGGCGCATGCTCTCTAACCTGACAACAGCCAGATGCATGCATCTGGCTGTTGTCAGGTTACATGCTCTCTACCATCTCCAAGGAACTCAGAGGGGAGCAGACGAAGCCACAGTGGGGGCTGTAGGCTTTGCTTTGAGCAGCCGGTCTGGAGCGCAGCGGGGGTTGCTGACGGAGTATGAGGGATTTCGGGGTTAGCATGACATGTTGCTGTTAGCATAAACAAAACGTGTTGCACAATGCTTGCACACTGTTGCACTTTTATCCACAACTTTCTTTCCGCCGTCATCGTAGGTCACTCTAAATGCAAAGCGCTCCCATAAAGCAGACCTATAAAGTGCTGCTGGGGCGTCTTCCAACTCCTGTTCTTTCCCACTCGCCATACCCACACAATTCTCCACAACAACTGATTTTTTTCCCTGCTACACCCGGCTAAGCTGCTTCGCTTCTTCTTCTTCTTGTTTACTACTGGCGGTTGGCTTTGGTCGCAGTACCGCCACCTTCTGCTCTGGAGTGTAATCGCTTCCTCTATGAGAAAAAGGAGCAGCGCATGAACCGAACGAAACACACGCGAACCGAACCGAGACAGTCGAACCGAACGATTCTGACGGTTTTCATAAATTGTCCCATCCCTAGTACGCAAGTGTCATAGTTGTAGTTCCACCCGGTTTAAATTGGATTAAAGCATTGTTTGCTATCCGATTATTAATCCATGAGTTGAAAAAATAAGCTAGAGATGAATCAATTAGCAATTAGGCTGATCTTTTAGTTTTTGCAAATGGATCTAGGTCTGGGTGATATGGCGTAAAAATAAAATCTTTCTTTTTAATACAAAATCTGATTAATTGTTCCTTTCTTCTCCATTTATTTTCATGATGACCAAAGTCATTAATTACCTTAAAAAAAATTTTTTCTTCTTATCATCCCTTCTGGGCGTTAACCTGAATACTGAATACAAGCTGAAACATGTTTTATTTGTACACGTTCAACCTCATTCAGTCAGAGGGCAGATCCAGTGCAACTAATTGAGAAGTCAGCTAATTAGTAATAAGAGTTTGTCTCTTAGGGTGATGAAAATGAGACACATGAGCACTACATCTGCAGCTCTTATCCCTCTACCAAATATTCTGGCCATAACGGTGGTGTGTATAGCACCCTTATTGATTCCAACACCACACTACATGAGGAAGTAGAAAACACAGCTTTCCAACTTTTTTAAAGCCTCCCTGTGTCATCCAAGAGTGACAGTAATTTCACAATCTGTTAATCGTAGTAATGTTTATTGGCTGAATTACAAAATGTTGCTTGATATTTACTTTTGCCATCACTCAGCAGTAGGAGCTGATGTTCATTCACCGTGTTTTTCCTGTTGATCTGTTAAGGTTTTAGATGTTTATTAGAGAACGTAGGCAAACATTTCAAAGTGTGGATAGGTAAAAAAACACAAAAAAAACACTCAATCTCTAACAAAGCTGTTTTCAATCTATCATCAGAATAATGAAGAAGATATGACAAACCTGTTAACCTATTAAAAAACATTTTCCCATATAAACAGATGATTCAAGATCAGCATTCAATCCAGAAATGGAGAAGAGGCCCATGCTAACTCAAGAGAAGCTAAAGATATTCGAAGCTTGGGGGAAATCACCTTTAAAAAAAGCTTAATATGAGAAGCCATGTTTGAAGTACGCCTTTCACATTTCCTGGTCAAGGTACACAATACTCAATGTATCAGAAAACCATCGCTGTACTAGGCCCTGATATCGACACCAATGGGGAACGTTGTGGTGCTAGAATCAGGCAGTGGGGATGATGGACGGTTAATCTATTAGGGGCTGAAACGCAGAAAGAGAAAACTGAAAACAAGCCAAACCTGGAGGAACAATCGTTAAAGGCGGCATTAGCCTTGAGACTATGGCAGAGGTTCCCCTGTAAGCAAGAAAAGGGAGCTAAACATGCAAAAGTCCAATGGAATGGCCTAGCCAAAGTACAGATTTAAATCCAACTGAAAATCTGAGACTTATTAACTAAGTCCTCTATCCAGTCTGACAAAGCAGGAGCGATTTCAAAAACAGAAACAGGCCAGAAATCTAGTTATTAATTGTGGAAAGATGGTTCAGACACCCATTAAAACCTACAGCTAGAACTGTTGCAAAACTGGGCAGATAAAGTAGGGATTCCACGTTGTTAAAAAAAAATTAAGACAAAACTTTTGTATTGGTTAAAAAAAAAGGTCTTTAGAAACAGTTAGGATAACAATTTAGAATGGTAATTTAGGTCTTATCATTCGATATAACTAAAACCCACATAGCATCCAAAACAGCAGTAGATCTTATCTAAAAGGATGGAATAATAACTTCAAATGAAAAATCAGTACCAATTATAATTCGTTTAAGTATTTCTAAAAAAACATTTAGGCTACGTTCACTCTACAGGTCTAAATGCTCAATTCCTTAATTTTTTGTCAGTTCCAACTTTTTTTGGAGTGGCTGTTCACAAGACCGTCTCAAATCGTGTCTCTGAAGTGACCCGCATGTGCAGAAGAACAATACAAGACGTGTCAGAAGTCTGTGTCTGAGGATGGATTTAAAGCTGCTAAGCAGAAGAAGTAGCCGGATGACACAGCAGACGAGGAGAAAGAGAGCTGAAGTATTTATTATGGCTTTTGGTGGGGCTGTGAAAGCAACATCTCTGAGGAAAAATGAGTGGCTGCAGCATTGTAGTTAAGTGACCTGTGACGGTATGACCCCCCCTCAAGTTTCTACAATTCAAACTGTACGACAAAACTGCATGGTTTAAAAGTTCACAGCTCACGATGCATGTTCTTACACTGTGCAGCCCAACGCTCTGATGCGACCTTACAATGGCAGACTGAATTTCCAACATGTTTGATTTTCTCCTGACCTTACGATTCCTGATCAGCAAGTGGTCGTGAGAGGCCCCTTATTACCCCCTGCACACAACACAATGCATGATCAGGCTTAAAGTCGCCCGATCGAAAAATTCTCGCAAGACTCAATAATCGGCCCGAAAGGGTCAAAAAAATCGTACAGTGCATGCCCGGCTTAAGCCAATCAGAGACTCTAGTAGCTTCCTTCAAAGCAAATTAAACCAAAACATTTGATCAAAGATATTTAAATAGAAAGAAATCCATTTTTTAAAACAATGCAGAGCTTCTTGATGTCCTTCCTGATACCCAGTTCTGTATATCACTGACTGTGTTGAAGTTTGACAAAAAAAGAAAAACATTTTCACTGAAACAGCTGAACAAAAGAATAATTGCTCCCAGCCTGCCTACTTTGAAGTCATTAATAAAGGGGATGCGGTAACTATGGAGCTAAGGATAGGGGGGGCATTAGGACGTGGATCAGACGACAACAGAACAGATCAACAGGTGACAGAAATGCTCAGCTGTCATCTGACCCTGAGGCAAGGATCGGTGCTCACGTCGCAGGTATGTGCATCTGCCTCGCTTTGATCTTTCGCCTGGCACGGTTTGCACGCGGAAGGCGTGCTTAAGAAAAAAAAAATTACAAACAGACACTGAGGTAAAAACCGAGGCAGATACACACATGCTCCCACACACTTGTAAGCGATTGTGGTAACACGCAAAACAAGCGTTCAAAGGCAAACGCCAGGTGCAAAGCTGAAATGGCATGAGAAACGATAAAAAGGAGCAATCATATTAACAGTGGGATGACAGAGGGACAAAGATATGCAGTGCCTTAGAAAAAAAGGGGTCAGGGATGTTTCCCATAACTGAGCAGTGTGTGTGTTTAAAAGCAAACAGTTTGTGCTTTTCAGCTTAAACTACACGTGTATTCTTGATGTGCATCGGTGCATAAACACACCTTTAAATGCGCGGCTCTATAGTTCGAACCTTTAAGAAAGAAAGGCCGTGTTTGTGTGAGCAGCACAGTGTTGTTGGTGAAGGGTGAGAATCTGTGCAGATTACAGAGGAGAAATCCGATCATTACACCGCACAAACCCTGTATTTTACTCTCTGAAAACAGGTGGGTACGTGAGCGCACAGGATGAAAAAGTTCCAGGTTTTTGTCTGATGCAAAGAGCTGGACGGTCAGCGGGTGCAGGGAAAGGCTGGGCTTTGCTGAAATGAGATGCCGATGCACATAGTCTGTAGAAAAGGCTGAAAGATGTGGAAGAGAAAGGCGGGGAGAGACAGCAGCACCAGAGAGAAATTCCTTCTACAAAAAAATAACTTTGGCCATGCATTTAGCTAGCCTGACACCTACTGGACAATAAAGGAATCACAAAATCCTTCTATGAAGTTTTTAGATATAGACGCAGACAGACATAGATGGTTACTGCATAAGCTTCCAGATGATACACTGGAAAAACCATCTAGAAATAAGAAAAAATGTCTTAAATTAGGTGTATTTATCCTTAATTTGAGTAGGTAAATGAGATAGTTTGCCAATGGAATGAGTATTTTTACTCTTAAGATAAGATAATTAGATAAAATGCACCAAAATAAGACAATGCAATTGTGTTTCTTTTATTTAAGTGTAAATTGTCTTGTTCCATTGGCAAAATGTCTCGTTTACCTCCTCAATCCGAGGCCAATGCACGTATAAAAAAAAAAAAAAAAGACTTTTCTCTGGCATTTCTATCTAAAGATGTATAAACGACTGTTGTAATTATGTGAGGTCTTACCAACAAAACGCTTAACATTTACAAATTATCTAGCAAAGAAATAAATAAAACAAACCAAATAAAAATGTGATCCAAAACTATTTTGATTTGGACTCAACTTTATTTCTCTTTCAGGGAAATTCTGGTTCAAGTAGATTATATAGGGTAAAAAGAGTTAAAGCAAGATGCCATTAAAGATAAAAAAATACAGTAGACAATATAAAGAGTGTATATAGTTCATATATATTTGTCAAGGTAGTCTACATGTCTTTATGCTGTATTACATTTTAAAATACAGCATTTTAGGTTCAAGTTCTACAGATGAACAACAGTGTTTGGATACTAAACTAGATTTAACTTGAAAGAGAAAAAAATGTCTTTCACATTAATCAACTTAATATGATGACTTTTTATTGTGTCTGTGAACATATTTGCTTCACTGTACCATTAAATTGCCCTTAGGGGACCAAAAAATAGTTTAATTGAAATGAATTTACATGAAAGATCTTAGTCTTTCGTTGTTTCTGAAAGCTAAGTCAACTTTATTATTTATATTGTTTATTTAGTTAATAGAACACTTATGAAAATGTTCATAATAAAATAATCATACTATTGGGTTTCACATAAACCTTTTAACACAGGGTTGATACAGGAATGAGTAACTCTAATTTAATTTAATGCTCTTTAATGCTATTAGAAATCATTTTGATGCGATCAACAAGTACCCATGACTATATATATATATATATATATATATATATATATAGAAATTTCCTGTATTTTTAATGTAGATAAAAATCTTCCCTTTCAATGGATTGAATCTGTACTAAAAGGATTGATAAGTTTTTTAGGAGACTTAATTATACGAGAATATTAGTGGATTTATTTGATGGCAGAAAAACAGTCAGGAAAAACTAAAAATGGTATTAAAATCGGAAAATAAAACCTAGAAATATATATTTTATATCTTTAAACCTAGTATAGCAGCCTACAGCCAAAACAAAGCATTATTTAGGATTGATGCGCTATGTTAGACAAGCATCTTAACAAAGTCCCAGTGCTATGTTTACATCCACATGATTTTCATGGTGATGTACTTTAAATGATCTTTTTGAATGTTCGATTTTTAGAGTCTAAACTATTTTTTAACAAACATTTTAATGAATCTTAAAAACAAGAAGTGAATACAAGGTAAATTTGCTCTTATCGCTAAAATCTTACACATGCCTCTCAAATCCGCTGCTGTAAAAATGTCCAAAAGCTGTACCGTATATTGATTACTTATTCTTTGGGTAATGGCACAGTATTTATATTTGTAAATACACAGTACAGTACTGTATTTGATTCTGTTTCTTTTTTAACTGGCACTTATTCTGTTATTTTTATAAACCTTTAAGGTCCACATTTGTGTGAACACTTTTGCTGTAATGGTTTAGCTGCTGTAATGCCACTGTTTCCCCAGTGTGGGACAATAAAGGGATTTTCTTTTCTATTCCATTCTACATATCTAATTCAATATAACATCTAATGAAGTTCCTAAAAGCTGGTTAAACGTCTGGGATGGTTCTGGGTGGATATTTGTCGTTTTTCCAGAAAGAAGTGGTAAGTTTCCTAGTTTTAAAAATATATTCCTCACATTTTCAAAAAGTTAAAGTCAGTACTTGAGGCAGATCTTTTTTAATTTAACCATTTCAAAATCAGTATTAATGTGCATTAGAGATCGTTGTCCTGTTTTTTGTTTATTTTATTTTTTTTATTTTTTGGGGGGGT